>NW_026699267.1:0-28201 GCF_030435755.1 Ochotona princeps | reverse complement strand
ACCATCAGGCTTCCAAGCAGCTCTCAAGGAAACTCAGGTTTTCACACTCTATGCTTAGTGCCCTTTGAGTGCCTTGGACTGGAATGAAGCTTGGTGAGCATCCCACATACACGAATGCTCCACATGCGGGTTTCACATGCCACCAACTCCACATTCACAGGCAACTTCAGCGCCACAGCCGTTTTCAGATAGCCCTCAATGCAAGGGTCTAGACGCAAATATTGGTGTGAGAGCTAATTCAATCAAGGAAACACTGCATGTTGGTGAAGGGCATATTGAAGAAGGATCAGCCGAGTGGTTCTTGTGGGAGAACAACTCCATTTGGCTCACTAACTTCACACACCATCAGGCTTCCAAGCAGCTCTCAAGGAAACTCAGTTTTCACACTCTATGCTTAGTGCCCTTTGAGTGCCTAGGACTGAAATGAAGCTTGGTGAGCATCCCACACAAACGAATGCTCCACATGCGGGTTTCACATGCCACCAACTCCACATTCACAGGCAACTTCAGCGCCACAGCCGTTTTCAGATAGCCCTCAATGCAAAGGCTCTAGACGCAAATATTGGTGTGAGAGTTAATTCAATCAAGGAAACACTGCATGTTGGTGAAGGGCATATTAAAGAAGGATCAGCCGAGTGGTTCTTGTGGGAGAACAACTCCATTTGGCTCACTAACTTCACACACCATCAGGCTTCCAAGCAGCTCTCAAGGAAACTCAGTTTTCACACTCTATGCTTAGTGCCCTTTGCATGGCTAGGACAGAAATGAACCTGGTAGAGCATCCCACACAAACGAATGCTCCACATGCGGGTTTCACATGCCACTAACTCCACATTCACAGGCAACTTCAGCGCCACAGCCGTTTTCAGATAGCCCTCAATGAAAGGCTCTAGACGCAAATATTGGTGTGAGAGCTAATTCAATCAAGGAAACACTGCATGTTGGTGAAGTGCATATTGAAGAAGGATCAGCCGAGTGGTTCTTGTGGGAGAACAACTCCATTTGGCTCACTAACTTCACACACCATCAGGCTTCCAAGCAGCTCTCAAGGAAACTCAGTTTTCACACTCTATGCTTAGTGCCCTTTGAGTGCATTATCTAGGAATGAACCTGGTAGAGCATCCCACACAAACGAATGCTCCACATGCGGGTTTCACATGCCACCAACTCCACATTCACAGGCAACTTCAGCGCCACAGCCGTTTTCAGATAGCCCTCAATGAAAGGCTCTAGACGCAAATATTGGTGTGAGAGCTAATTCAATCAAGGAAACACTGCATGTTGGTGAAGGGCATATTGAAGAAGGATCAGCCGAGTGGTTCTTGTGGGAGAACAACTCCATTTGGCTCACTAACTTCACACACCATCAGGCTTCCAAGCAGCTCTCAAGGAAACTCAGTTTTCACACTCTATGCTTAGTGCCCTTTGTGTGCCTAGGACTGAAATGAAGCTTGGTCAGCATCCCACACAAACGAATGCTCCACATGCGGGTTTCACATGCCACCAACTCCACATTCACAGGCAACTTCAGCGCCACAGCCGTTTTCAGATAGCCCTCAATGCAAAGGCTCTAGACGCAAATATTGGTGTGAGAGCTATTTCAAGCAAGGAAACACTGCATGTTGGTGAAGGGCATATTGAAGAAGGATCAGCCGAGTGGTTCTTGTGGGAGAACAACTCCATTTGGCTCACTAACTTCACACACCATCAGGCTTCCAAGCAGCTCTCAAGGAAACTCAGTTTTCACACTCTATGTTTAGTGCTCTTTGTGTGCCTAGGACTGAAATGAAGCTTGATGAGCATCCCACACAAACGAATGCTGCACATGCAGGTTTCACATGCCACCAACTCCACATTCACAGGCAACTTCAGCGCCACAGCCGTTTTCAGATAGCCCTCAATGCAAAGGCTCTAGACACAAATATTGGTGTGAGAGCTAATTCAATCAAGGAAACACTGCATGTTGGTGAATGGCATATTGAAGAAGGATCAGCCGAGTGGTTCTTGTGGGAGAACAACTCCATTTGGCTCACTAACTTCACACACCATCAGGCTTCCAAGCAGCTCTCAAGGAAACTCAGTTTTCACACTCTATGCTTAGTGCCCTTTGAGTGCATTATCTAGGAATGAACCTGGTAGAGCATCCCACACAAACGAATGCTTCGCATGCGGGTTTCACATGCCACCAACTCCACATTCACAGGTAACTTTCAGCGCCACAGCCGTTTTCAGATAGCCCTCAATGCAAAGGCTCTAGACGCAAATATTGGTGTGAGAGCTAATTCAATCAAGGAAACACTGCATGTTGGTGAAGGGCATATTGAAGAAGGATCAGCCGAGTGGTTCTTGTGGGAGAACAACTCCATTTGGCTCACTAACTTCACACACCATCAGGCTTCCAAGCAGCTCTCAAGGAAACTCAGTTTTCACACTCTATGCTTAGTGCAATTTGAGTGCATTATCTAGGAATGAACCTGGTAGAGCATCCCACACAAACGAATGCTCCACATGCGGGTTTCACATGCCACCAACTCCACATTCACAGGCAACTTCAGCGCCACAGCCGTTTTCAGATAGCCCTCAATGCAAAGGCTCTAGACGCAAATATTGGTGTGAGAGCTAATTCAATCAAGGAAACACTGCATGTTGGTGAAGGGCATATTGAAGAAGGATCAGCTGAGTGGTTCTTGTGGGAGAACAACTCCATTTGGCTCACTAACTTCACACACCATCAGGCTTCCAATGAGCTCTCAAGGAAACTCAGTTTTCACACTCTATGCTTAGTGTTCTTTGTGTGCCTAGGACTGAAATGAAGCTTGGTCAGCATCCCACACAAACGAATGCTCCACATGCGGGTTTCACATGCCACCAACTCCACATTCACAGGCAACTTCCGCGCCACAGCCGTTTGCAGATAGCCCTCAATGCAAAGGCTCTAGACGCAAATATTGGTGTGAGAGCTACTTCAATCAAGGAAACACTGCATGTTGGTGAAGGGCATATTGAAGAAGGATCAGCTGAGTGGTTCTTGTGGGAGAACAACTCCATTTGGCTCACTAACTTCACACACCATCAGGCTTCCAATGAGCTCTCAAGGAAACTCAGTTTTCACACTCTATGCTTAGTGTTCTTTGTGTGCCTAGGACTGAAATGAAGCTTGGTCAGCATCCCACACAAACGAATGCTCCACATGCGGGTTTCACATGCCACCAACTCCACATTCACAGGCAACTTCAGCGCCACAGCCGTTTTCAGATAGCCCTCAATGCAAAGGCTCTAGACGCAAATATTGGTGTGAGAGCTAATTCAATCAAGGAAACACTGCATGTTGGTGAAGGGCATATTGAAGAAGGATCAGCCGAGTGGTTCTTGTGGGAGAACAACTCCATTTGGCTCACTAACTTCACACACCATCAGGCTTCCAAGCAGCTCTCAAGGAAACTCAGTTTTCACACTCTATGCTTAGTGCCCTTTGAGTGCATTATCTAGGAATGAACCTGGTAGAGCATCCCACACAAACGAATGCTCCACATGCGGGTTTCACATGCCACCAACTCCACATTCACAGGCAACTTCAGCGCCACAGCCGTTTTCAGATAGCCCTCAATGCAAAGGCTCTAGACGCAAATATTGGTGTGAGAGCTAATTCAATCAAGGAAACACTGCATGTTGGTGAAGTGCATATTGAAGAAGGATCAGCCGAGTGGTTCTTGTGGGAGAACAACTCCATTTGGCTCACTAACTTCACACACCATCAGGCTTCCAAGCAGCTCTCAAGGAAACTCAGGTTTTCACACTCTATGCTTAGTGCCCTTTGAGTGCCTTGGACTGGAATGAAGCTTGGTGAGCATCCCACATACACGAATGCTCCACATGCGGGTTTCACATGCCACCAACTCCACATTTTCACAGGCAACTTCAGCGCCACAGCCGTTTTCAGATAGCCCTCAATGCAAGGGTCTAGACGCAAATATTGTGTGAGAGCTAATTCAATCAAGGAAACACTGCATGTTGGTGAAGGGCATATTGAAGAAGGATCAGCCGAGTGGTTCTTGTGGGAGAACAACTCCATTTGGCTCACTAACTTCACACACCATCAGGCTTCCAAGCAGCTCTCAAGGAAACTCAGTTTTCACACTCTATGCTTAGTGCCCTTTGAGTGCCTAGGACTGAAATGAAGCTTGGTGAGCATCCCACACAAACGAATGCTCCACATGCGGGTTTCACATGCCACCAACTCCACATTCACAGGCAACTTCAGCGCCACAGCCGTTTTCAGATAGCCCTCAATGCAAAGGCTCTAGACGCAAATATTGGTGTGAGAGTTAATTCAATCAAGGAAACACTGCATGTTGGTGAAGGGCATATTAAAGAAGGATCAGCCGAGTGGTTCTTGTGGGAGAACAACTCCATTTGGCTCACTAACTTCACACACCATCAGGCTTCCAAGCAGCTCTCAAGGAAACTCAGTTTTCACACTCTATGCTTAGTGCCCTTTGCATGGCTAGGACAGAAATGAACCTGGTAGAGCATCCACACAAACGAATGCTCCACATGCGGGTTTCACATGCCACTAACTCCACATTCACAGGCAACTTCAGCGCCACAGCCGTTTTCAGATAGCCCTCAATGAAAGGCTCTAGACGCAAATATTGGTGTGAGAGCTAATTCAATCAAGGAAACACTGCATGTTGGTGAAGGGCATATTGAAGAAGGATCAGCCGAGTGGTTCTTGTGGGAGAACAACTCCATTTGGCTCACTAACTTCACACACCATCAGGCTTCCAAGCAGCTCTCAAGGAAACTCAGTTTTCACACTCTATGCTTAGTGCCCTTTGAGTGCATTATCTAGGAATGAACCTGGTAGAGCATCCCACACAAACGAATGCTCCACATGCGGGTTTCACATGCCACCAACTCCACATTCACAGGCAACTTCAGCGCCACAGCCGTTTTCAGATAGCCCTCAATGAAAGGCTCTAGACGCAAATATTGGTGTGAGAGCTAATTCAATCAAGGAAACACTGCATGTTGGTGAAGGGCATATTGAAGAAGGATCAGCCGAGTGGTTCTTGTGGGAGAACAACTCCATTTGGCTCACTAACTTCACACACCATCAGGCTTCCAAGCAGCTCTCAAGGAAACTCAGTTTTCACACTCTATGCTTAGTGCCCTTTGTGTGCCTAGGACTGAAATGAAGCTTGGTCAGCATCCCACACAAACGAATGCTCCACATGCGGGTTTCACATGCCACCAACTCCACATTCACAGGCAACTTCAGCGCCACAGCCGTTTTCAGATAGCCCTCAATGCAAAGGCTCTAGACGCAAATATTGGTGTGAGAGCTATTTCAAGCAAGGAAACACTGCATGTTGGTGAAGGGCATATTGAAGAAGGATCAGCCGAGTGGTTCTTGTGGGAGAACAACTCCATTTGGCTCACTAACTTCACACACCATCAGGCTTCCAAGCAGCTCTCAAGGAAACTCAGTTTTCACACTCTATGCTTAGTGCTCTTTGTGTGCCTAGGACTGAAATGAAGCTTGATGAGCATCCCACACAAACGAATGCTGCACATGCAGGTTTCACATGCCACCAACTCCACATTCACAGGCAACTTCAGCGCCACAGCCGTTTTCAGATAGCCCTCAATGCAAAGGCTCTAGACACAAATATTGGTGTGAGAGCTAATTCAATCAAGGAAACACTGCATGTTGGTGAAGGGCATATTGAAGAAGGATCAGCCGAGTGGTTCTTGTGGGAGAACAACTCCATTTGGCTCACTAACTTCACACACCATCAGGCTTCCAAGCAGCTCTCAAGGAAACTCAGTTTTCACACTCTATGCTTAGTGCCCTTTGAGTGCATTATCTAGGAATGAACCTGGTAGAGCATCCCACACAAACGAATGCTCCGCATGCGGGTTTCACATGCCACCAACTCCACATTCACAGGTAACTTCAGCGCCACAGCCGTTTTCAGATAGCCCTCAATGCAAAGGCTCTAGACGCAAATATTGGTGTGAGAGCTAATTCAATCAAGGAAACACTGCATGTTGGTGAAGGGCATATTGAAGAAGGATCAGCCGAGTGGTTCTTGTGGGAGAACAACTCCATTTGGCTCACTAACTTCACACACCATCAGGCTTCCAAGCAGCTCTCAAGGAAACTCAGTTTTCACACTCTATGCTTAGTGCAATTTGAGTGCATTATCTAGGAATGAACCTGGTAGAGCATCCCACACAAACGAATGCTCCACATGCGGGTTTCACATGCCACCAACTCCACATTCACAGGCAACTTCAGCGCCACAGCCGTTTTCAGATAGCCCTCAATGCAAAGGCTCTAGACGCAAATATTGGTGTGAGAGCTACTTCAATCAAGGAAACACTGCATGTTGGTGAAGGGCATATTGAAGAAGGATCAGCTGAGTGGTTCTTGTGGGAGAACAACTCCATTTGGCTCACTAACTTCACACACCATCAGGCTTCCAATGAGCTCTCAAGGAAACTCAGTTTTCACACTCTATGCTTAGTGTTCTTTGTGTGCCTAGGACTGAAATGAAGCTTGGTCAGCATCCCACACAAACGAATGCTCCACATGCGGGTTTCACATGCCACCAACTCCACATTCACAGGCAACTTCAGCGCCACAGCCGTTTTCAGATAGCCCTCAATGCAAAGGCTCTAGACGCAAATATTGGTGTGAGAGCTAATTCAATCAAGGAAACACTGCATGTTGGTGAAGGGCATATTGAAGAAGGATCAGCCGAGTGGTTCTTGTGGGAGAACAACTCCATTTGGCTCACTAACTTCACACACCATCAGGCTTCCAAGCAGCTCTCAAGGAAACTCAGTTTTCACACTCTATGCTTAGTGCCCTTTGAGTGCATTATCTAGGAATGAACCTGGTAGAGCATCCCACACAAACGAATGCTCCACATGCGGGTTTCACATGCCACCAACTCCACATTCACAGGCAACTTCAGCGCCACAGCCGTTTTCAGATAGCCCTCAATGCAAAGGCTCTAGACGCAAATATTGGTGTGAGAGCTAATTCAATCAAGGAAACACTGCATGTTGGTGAAGTGCATATTGAAGAAGGATCAGCCGAGTGGTTCTTGTGGGAGAACAACTCCATTTGGCTCACTAACTTCACACACCATCAGGCTTCCAAGCAGCTCTCAAGGAAACTCAGGTTTTCACACTCTATGCTTAGTGCCCTTTGAGTGCCTTGGACTGAAATGAAGCTTGGTGAGCATCCCACATACACGAATGCTCCACATGCGGGTTTCACATGCCACCAACTCCACATTCACAGGCAACTTCAGCGCCACAGCCGTTTTCAGATAGCCCTCAATGCAAGGGTCTAGACGCAAATATTGGTGTGAGAGCTAATTCAATCAAGGAAACACTGCATGGTGGTGAAGGGCATATTGAAGAAGGATCAGCCGAGTGGTTCTTGTGGGAGAACAACTCCATTTGGCTCACTAACTTCACACACCATCAGGCTTCCAAGCAGCTCTCAAGGAAACTCAGTTTTCACACTCTATGCTTAGTGCCCTTTGAGTGCCTAGGACTGAAATGAAGCTTGGTCAGCATCCCACACAAACGAATGCTCCACATGCGGGTTTCAATACATGCCACCAACTCCACATTCACAGGCAACTTCAGCGCCACAGCCGTTTTCAGATAGCCCTCAATGCAAAGGCTCTAGACGCAAATATTGGTGTGAGAGTTAATTCAATCAAGGAAACACTGCATGTTGGTGAAGGGCATATTAAAGAAGGATCAGCCGAGTGGTTCTTGTGGGAGAACAACTCCATTTGGCTCACTAACTTCACACACCATCAGGCTTCCAAGCAGCTCTCAAGGCAACTCAGTTTTCACACTCTATGCTTAGTGCCCTTTGCATGGCTAGGACAGAAATGAACCTGGTAGAGCATCCACACAAACGAATGCTCCACATGCGGGTTTCACATGCCACTAACTCCACATTCACAGGCAACTTCAGCGCCACAGCCGTTTTCAGATAGCCCTCAATGAAAGGCTCTAGACGCAAATATTGGTGTGAGAGCTAATTCAATCAAGGAAACACTGCATGTTGGTGAAGGGCATATTGAAGAAGGATCAGCCGAGTGGTTCTTGTGGGAGAACAACTCCATTTGGCTCACTAACTTCACACACCATCAGGCTTCCAAGCAGCTCTCAAGGAAACTCAGTTTTCACACTCTATGCTTAGTGCCCTTTGAGTGCATTATCTAGGAATGAACCTGGTAGAGCATCCCACACAAACGAATGCTCCACATGCGGGTTTCACATGCCACCAACTCCACATTCACAGGCAACTTCAGCGCCACAGCCGTTTTCAGATAGCCCTCAATGAAAGGCTCTAGACGCAAATATTGGTGTGAGAGCTAATTCAATCAAGGAAACACTGCATGTTGGTGAAGGGCATATTGAAGAAGGATCAGCCGAGTGGTTCTTGTGGGAGAACAACTCCATTTGGCTCACTAACTTCACACACCATCAGGCTTCCAAGCAGCTCTCAAGGAAACTCAGTTTTCACACTCTATGCTTAGTGCCCTTTGTGTGCCTAGGACTGAAATGAAGCTTGGTCAGCATCCCACACAAACGAATGCTCCACATGCGGGTTTCACATGCCACCAACTCCACATTCACAGGCAACTTCAGCGCCACAGCCGTTTTCAGATAGCCCTCAATGCAAAGGCTCTAGACGCAAATATTGGTGTGAGAGCTATTTCAAGCAAGGAAACACTGCATGTTGGTGAAGGGCATATTGAAGAAGGATCAGCCGAGTGGTTCTTGTGGGAGAACAACTCCATTTGGCTCACTAACTTCACACACCATCAGGCTTCCAAGCAGCTCTCAAGGAAACTCAGTTTTCACACTCTATGCTTAGTGCTCTTTGTGTGCCTAGGACTGAAATGAAGCTTGATGAGCATCCCACACAAACGAATGCTGCACATGCAGGTTTCACATGCCACCAACTCCACATTCACAGGCAACTTCAGCGCCACAGCCGTTTTCAGATAGCCCTCAATGCAAAGGCTCTAGACACAAATATTGGTGTGAGAGCTAATTCAATCAAGGAAACACTGCATGTTGGTGAAGGGCATATTGAAGAAGGATCAGCCGAGTGGTTCTTGTGGGAGAACAACTCCATTTGGCTCACTAACTTCACACACCATCAGGCTTCCAAGCAGCTCTCAAGGAAACTCAGTTTTCACACTCTATGCTTAGTGCCCTTTGCATGGCTAGGACTGAAATGAACCTGGTATAGCATCCCACACAAACGAATGCTCCACATGCGTGCCGGAGTCCAGCTCCAGCCGAGAGTTCGGAGCTCGGGAAGAGTGCGTGGAGTCGGAGATAAAGAAAGACAGACACTGACACTTGATGCGTTCTCACAACAGCCCAAGAAAAGGCTGTCCTTTTTATTTACTCAGACACCTCACAAGCTTCTGCACAAGCAACTAATTGTTCTATTTTTTTACTTCAAGACTAAGGGGGCATGTACAGACATTCGGTCATTCCGTCTGCACTTCAGGGCTAAGCAGGTGTCCCCAGAGATAATTCTTTAAAACACTGTATTCATATTCTTCACAGCAAGCCATTATTCATTCTTTAACAGTAGCCATGGAGCAGCAGCCAGGACTCCAAGGCCAAGGCACATGCGATTACCTGCTAATCAGTAGTACATTCCTACCACATTTCTATTTTTACAACTTGCCCATTATTCGATGTGAAAATAGTTTACAAGAGAAAAAATATAATTCTAAAAACAAAAATTACCAATATTAAATCCCTCTACAAAAATAGACCCTGCAACCCCATAAATAAAACAATAATCAAAAACACTTTTCTTTAATAGAAGCATCCTTAATTCCTCTAGCTAAAAATTATAAAAGCGGCTAAAACAGCTACATTTTCTGTGCTCCAAAAAATTGCAAAAACAGGCTAGCCTATAAAATAACAATAACTATACTTATTGCCATAGCAATTTCAGCTCTCACTCCCATCACTTGCATTCCCGTGGGTCCACTGGGTGCTACCTCACTGGACAGGCCCTGGAAAGGAGGCAGATCCGCCTCACCTGTGACCTCCTGTCTTCCTGCTGCCTCCTGGCCTTGAACCAGTCATTATTTTAGAGCAGGGCACTCGTGCAGTGCTCCCAACATCTCCCCCTTTTTGTTTTAATAAGCAAGAGACCATGCCTGTCTTAGGTGTTCCGAGTTAGGGCTCTCCTTACCCGTCATGGGCTAATCGCGTAGCTGTGACCGCGGTGCCTGTCTTAGGTTGGTAAAGCCTTATCGGATACTTACCCGTCTTTGACTACCAGTCTTGCATGCTTAACCATACCTGGGGGAAGCCCCTGCTCCCAGGGCCATCAGGACCTGTTGCATAATGGCATTATCTTGCCGATGTCTCAGGCACATAAACCAGACATGCAGGAAGATCACGAGGCACAATAACCCTCCAAGGGACAGAAACCCAAGTCAATGTCTGCCCCAGCGGACCACAGATTGTACACCCGGGTGGCATAGATGGTTACAATCTTTTCCAAGCAGTCAGTGTATAAATTATCAAACAGAACATTCCAACTCCCATACAAATAAACCAAAACGCTTCTCCATAAATTAGCTGCAAGTTGGAAACTGAGAGGTCCTCAGATAATATGTCCACCTGTTCTTAGATCAAGTTCACTCATTAGTTCATAATTAGCAAGTCAGTCCAAACATGTTGGTTAAACTGCTCCTGTGTCTGAAGAACCACAGAGGGCTGCCTAGTCATAGTCGCCAATACAGCAGTCACTAGGGCCACAAAGGCCATGGCGTCAGTAGCGGCAGCTGTAGCTATTGCTGTCACAATGGCAGTGGTAACCCCGAAGTCGTGCTCTGGTCACAGGAGGACTGACAGGTCTTCTTTAACTGCCGCTGGTCTGGGAAATAGGTGGGCACGCACATCACTACAGCTAGTGGGTGCTCGGTTGTATTCCAATTTTCTGAAAAAGAGCAATCTGTTCCACAAGTTAAGTGAATCCCTACCTAACCAGCATTATTAACAAAAAGATAAAACTCTATGGTGCTTTTGTTACCATGATCAGAAACCAAGTGGGATATTCTGAAGGCTTTTAAACTGAAAATAAACTATGGCAGCTGGGTAAGATCAGCAATTGAGCTATCCTGTCCCCAGGGGAAGAGGCCGTTGGTTATTGGCTCTCCTTAAGTCTTCTCCCAAGTGTTCCCACTGTGGCACATTAAGGAGGCCCTCTTCTAAGGTGGTCAGAGAGATTTTCACCGGGCCTTGCCACACAGGGGAGCTGGTTTCTTCACACCTTTGTGTCATCCACACCTACTGCACAGACCCCAGCATCTCCCCTTTTTATATTATTGAGTAGAAGGATGCGCAGTTCTCTGCGAGTGGCTCCAATCATGGAGCTCAAACGTCGAAAGATGACTGTTTTTGTAGCAACATGAGTTTGCCATGGTTGTTCAGATGTTTTACAAGTATAGATAGAGGAGAATACAAAATGGATTATGATTAAGATCTTACCAAGATGACAAGGGAATATCTCAGTCATGTACATCTGCTTTTTCAAATAATATTTCTGTAACAAAAACTTCAAAAATCAAATAAAAGTATAGCATTTCCTAACCGGTAAACACAAACAATATGATAACAACTAAAAAAAATTTTTTTTTATAAAAACTCTAGCTGCAAAAAAAACCAGCATAAAACTAAGATCTACTGTATATCTATATTTCATGTGATATCAAGGAACATTGAAGCCAAACAGCAAACACACACACACATACACACACACACACATTTTTTTACATACTATAGAGGAATATAAGTAAAATTTCAAACAATTTTGACAAAAGACGGACAGAAAGACAGACATAGGTGGCCACCACACTCACTCAATTTTAAAAATCTAATGGGCCATAACGATGTCTTGTATGGACCCTGACTCAAGAAGTCATGTTATATCCAACCCTCTTGAGTCCCAGATGAGTACTCAAAACAAGCAAATTTGGATGATGAGATACCTGTTTATTGACAGAGGTCAGTGTAGATCCTGTGAGCCAGTAAGCCAGGACTGGCAGTAGGGCCGTGTTAATCATCACGGTGGCCTCCCCAGACTACCGAGCCAGGCTCTAAAACACAGGATGGCCACTATCCTCTAACTGAGACCTCTAAAATGTTATAACGTGTATGAGAGATCATATCAGATAAATTTAAGATTTATTAAGGAGTCTTTCCAAACCAAGCTTGGTGATAGCAATACTCATTAATATTTAGTAAGTAAAAACTCTACAACAATAATTCAGTCTGAATAGAAACCTTGCAAGAAAAATTTGGTCATTACTGAAGATCCTAATTCAATTATTCTAGCAATATAAATTAGCTTAAAAGATATGCAGTTAACAACCTGGACATATTTATAAAACTAAAAACATTTACCCTTTTCTTGCTTTTTGGCCTGCTTTACATTGTTGTGAAGCATTCCTTGTCCTAGAACTTTTGGAAATACAGAAATTTGAATTAAACTTCTGTGAAAAAAAATTTTTTCTGTAATAGTATCTTGATATGATAAAATTTTGCTCTACTTGGCATCTGACAGCATATTTAATACAATCCAAAAGCCTACTCAGTTATTGTATCTATGAAATGAAATTTCTGAATTATTTAGATGCCAAGGATTATAATATCTAGTTAAAATAAGATCTCTTTATATAACACAATATAGGTTAGGTTTAATTATTGGCATTAAGTGATCACTTAAGTACCTATAAAATAAATACATAACTTTTATCAATCTTAAGCAATATGAACATACTGTAAGGCAGAAAATACAAGTATCACCTTGATACCTCGATATAGAATCTTATCATATTCTGAGACACTTCAGCAAAGTCAGGTCTGGAATTCACTGGAGCTAACTAGAAAAATTTAATCATTAGGTAGATAAAAATATTTATGAGAAGATGTTATAATACCATGTGATTTTAAAACTTTGTTGCTATAACAGATGATCAGATTCCATGCATCAAGGATGAATATATTAGAAAATGCTGCAAACAGTGTGTAGAGAATATGATTAATTATATTGAATATAAATCATACAGGATGTATTCCTTGCACAACCTTCATGGCTATCCTATCCCTTCTTCAACAAACTTTATCCTGTCAATATTTTGTCCTCTTCAGTGCTGCAGTCTAACATAGCCATTCTCCTATAGGACAGAATATTTTACAAGCCATGCCCTTTTTCTTTTATCCAAGAACTTTCCTCTACAACCTTTTTCATCAAGAACACATTTGTATACTTGAATTTATTCTTTATCTAAATAGCAGATAAAAGTACATGGTGCATCCCATATCTGGAAAAATTTTAACAGTGAATTAGATGTTACTTTTATACCAGTTCATATTGGGGTAAATGTTACACTTTTAAAGCAATGCCTCAAATAATACCTTGAGAGTTATATTTGTAAAATTTGAAAATTCAAGATAAAAATTTAACAGAGTTAAAAAAAGGTGTTAATTTTGCATAGATATTGTTTATGAAGTACAAGAGGTTAAGTATTCTTCTATGGGCCCAGTTTAGTTTAATCTCCTATACCCACAAGGGCTAATAGTGCTATTTGTCTTATTTCATCCTTGGATATTAAATAAATAGGCTGTTTAAAGCTATGAGGAAAAATTATTATTTACATCCTTATCAAAAAAGCTGTTTATTGCTACGAAATCTTTTTATAATTAAAATGGAGAACAAAGCACAATAAGAAGTAATAACCTTTTTATTCATGGAAGAAGATGTAGCCACTCTAAAGGCCCTTGTTGTCACAAGCATCCAGTTGGGGTATGAACAATAGGTAATATAATTCATTGCCAAGGAAGATACCAACTTTTAATTATCAGTATCAGGTTTTAAGTCTGTTACTCTTCTATAGGCATAGCTTGGATTGGATGTTGGTGCTTTGCAAACCTCTGATTGTTCAGGAACCGGGACTGGCCCCGCCAGGAGTTTCCTGTCCACAGGCGCTGGCCATCACAATCAATTTTAGATTTACATTTACATACTTTTGCCCAATGTATGGCTCTGTGACATTTAGGACACATTTTAGGGCAATGATCCTTAGCAGTATTATTGCCATATTTTCTAGCTAAAAGAGGTGCTTGGCATTGCTTTTGAAGGTATTTGAGTTTATCAGAATTAAAACATTTAGCATTCATTCGCTTTTGGATAGCAAAGGTTTCAAGCCCTGCTAGATGGGCAGAATGTTTCAAAATCCTTATGTTGTGGCAGGCCTTTAGATAACCCATAACTTGTTTACCAGATTTTTGGGTATTTTCTTTCCTACAATCTTTCCACATATGTCCCAATTTGCCGCAATTATAACATTTATGCCTATTTTGCTTTAACTCAGTGCTTAAAGTAGCAGCCATCAATTTAGTTTTGTACACTTTAGAGCCGATATTCATACATGTCTTCTTATTTTGGGGGACCTGGAACTGTGCCTGCCTCCCATTTCCCTGCTTCTGACCCTGTACAGGCTGATTACTCAATTTACGTTGACTTCGAGGCAATAGAACTGTCCCATTCTTGTGGAATTTAGACTGACAAGCCTTTTGCCAATGAAATCCCTTCTCACACCGTGGACAGACGGTGCGAGGAATATTTAAATTGGGTTTAGAAGTGTCCACACAAATTTTTTCCTGTCTGAAATTTTGAGACAAATTTTTAGTGGGACAGCTGTGGCTGAAATGCCCTACTCCACCACAGCAATAACAATTGTTTCTTTTTTGACTTCCTTGATTACCTCTTATGTTCTTTAAAGTCTGAATAGCAGTTTGACCTTGAAGAGCTGCAGCAAAAGTTAACCCTTGCATGTAAGACGGAGTTACCTCAGCACAAGCTCGAACATAGTCTGACAAGTCTCCTGTCCTTCTCACTGGCTGAATTAAGATTTGACAAATTGGAGTAGCATTTTCAAAAGCTAGCTGTTTAACTATGAGATCTGTAGCTGTACTATTAATTACTGTCCGGCTCACTGCTTCGGTGAGTCGAGCTACAAAATCTTCAAAAGGCTCCTCAGGCTTCTGCTTAACATTTACAAAACCCGAGGACTTCTGATCTGGAGATGGCAGGTGTTTCCATGCGCCCAATGCCAAGGAGGAGATAAGCTGTAATGTCTCCTTAGGCAGATTAAGTTGTTCTGAAACGCCAAGATGAGTACCCTGTCCTAGAAGCATGTCTAGCGTAAGAAACTTGCCACGCCTCACAGGTCCATGAGACTTTACTTCTGCCTTAGCTAATTCCTCATATTCCATTTTCCACAAAAGAAAGTTTCCTCCTGTGAGGCAAGCCTTAGCAACCTGAAACCAATCATACGGAGTCATCCACTTTGCTGCTAGTCCTTCCACCATTGCCATAGTGTACGGGGAGTTTGGCCCGTAGTCAGAGACAGCATGCTTTAATTCTTTAAGAAGCTTATAAGGCAACGGTTCCCATTCAGGTTCTTCCCATTCATAGACAACAGGAAAACAGAAAAAATCACCCTCCTTATGTGCTTGCTGCATTGCTCCTCTAAAGCCAATCTTCGCTGGGTCTGGTCTAGCTGGCAAGGGCTCGCAATGCTTAGCCGAATATCTTGGAGGCTTATCATCAACAGCGAGCGACCATCTATCGCGTAACTCAACTGTTTGCCCTTCTTCACAATCCTTAACTTCTGATCTAAGTGTCTCTGGTTTTGAAAGATCTTCTTCACCTGTTAAGCCTTCCTGGTCATTTTTAGAATAATTTACCTTATCTTCAGGACAGACACTTTCCATAGAGCCATAAGTAGAGCCTGAGCCTTCCTTTTTACGGTTAATCAAGGGAGTGTGTTCCCGAGGGGACGGGGCATAAGCATCTGTCCCCGTATCCAGTGTCTGTCTCAATATTGTCCAAATAGCATAGGCTGAGGAAGGCATGTCAGCCCCCCCGTGGCTGCGATACCACCTCTTTATGTCATTCCCTACCTGATCCCATGTCTGTAAATCTAAAGTACCTTCCTCCGGGAACCAAGGACTAATTGTCCGTATAAACTGCAAAAATCCTGAAAGCTCTTTTTTACTAACCTTAATGCCTCTCTTTTGTAAAGTATGCTTAATAATATCAGCGTACAGGCTTCTGTCGCTAGATGCACTCTGTCCCATTTTTACTCTTTAGCAACAGAGGGTACAAAACTTCTCAAGAAATGTTCTGACTATTCACCCCTCCTAACCTGACCTTCTGTCAGGGGGCCTGCAGCACCCTGGGTGAAGTCCTATCCACGCCGCAAACAGAAAGAAAGAAAAGACCTACCTTCTTCGAGCCCTCACGTTAGGCGCCACTTGCCGGAGTCCAGCTCCAGCCGAGAGTTCGGAGCTCGGGAAGGGTGCGTGGAGTCGGCGATAAAGAAAGACACAGACACTGACACTTGATGCGTTCTCACAACAGCCCAAGAAAAGGCTGTCCTTTTTATTTACTCAGACACCTCACAAGCTTCTGCACAAGCAACTAATTGTTCTATTTTTTTACTTCAAGACTAAGGGGGCATGTACAGACATTCGGTCATTCCGTCTGCACTTCAGGGCTAGCAGGTGTCCCCAGAGATAATTCTTTAAAACACTGTATTCATATTCTTCACAGCAAGCCATTATTCATTCTTTAACAGTAGCCATGGAGCAGCAGCCAGGACTCCAAGGCCAAGGCACATGCGATTACCTGCTAATCAGTAGTACATTCCTACCACATTTCTATTTTTACAACTTGCCCATTATTCGATGTGAAAATAGTTTACAAGAGAAAAAATATAATTCTAAAAACAAAAATTACCAATATTAAATCCCTCTACAAAAATAGACCCTGCAACCCCATAAATAAAACAATAATCAAAAACACTTTTCTTTAATAGAAGCATCCTTAATTCCTCTAGCTAAAAATTATAAAAGCGGCTAAAACAGCTACATTTTCTGTGCTCCAAAAAATTGCAAAAACAGGCTAGCCTATAAAATAACAATAACTATACTTATTGCCATAGCAATTTCAGCTCTCACTCCCATCACTTGCATTCCCGTGGGTCCACTGGGTGCTACCTGACTGGCAAGGCCCTGGAAAGGAGGCAGATCCGCCTCACCTGTGACCTCCTGTCTTCCTGCTGCCTCCTGGCCTTGAACCAGCCATTATTTTAGAGCAGGGCACTCGTGCAGTGCTCCCAACACATGCGGGTTTCACATGCCACCAACTCCACATTCACAGGCAACTTCAGCGCCACAGCCGTTTTCAGATAGCCCTCAATGTAAAGGCTCTAGACGCAAATATTGGTGTGAGAGCTAATTCAATCAAGGAAAAACTGCATGTTGGTGAAGGGCATATTGAAGAAGGATCAGCCGAGTGGTTCTTGTGGGAGAACAACTCCATTTGGCTCACTAACTTCACACACCATCAAGCTTCCAAGCAGCTCTCAAGGAAACTCAGTTTTCACACTCTATGCTTAGTGCCCTTTGAGGGCCTAGGACTGAAATGAAGCTTGGTGAGCATCCCACATAAACGAATGCTCCACATGCGGGTTTCACGTGCCACCAACTCCACATTCACAGGCAACTTCAGCGCCACAGCCGTTTTCAGATAGCCCTCAATGCAAAGGCTCTAGACGCAAATATTGGTGTGAGAGCTATTTCAATCAAGGAAACACTGCATGTTGGTGAAGGGCATATTGAAGAAAGATCAGCCGAGTGGTTCTTGTGGGAGAACAACTCCATTTGGCTCACTAACTTCACACACCATCAGGCTTCCAAGCAGCTCTCAAGGAAACTCAGTTTTCACACTCTATGCTTAGTGCCCTTTGAGTGCCTAGGACTGAAATGAAGCTTGGAGAGCATCCCACACAAACGAATGCTCCACATGTGGGTTTCACATGCCACCAACTCCACATTCACAGGCAACTTCAGCGCCACAGCCGTTTTCAGATAGCCCTCAATGCAAAAGCTCTAGACGCAAATATTGGTGTGAGAGCTAATTCAATCAAGGAAACACTGCATGTTGGTGAAGGGCATATTGAAGAAGGATCAGCCGAGTGGTTCTTGTGGGAGAACAACTCCATTTGGCTCACTAACTTCACACACCATCAGGCTTCCAAGCAGCTCTCAAGGAAACTCAGTTTTCACACTCTATGCTTAGTGTTCTTTGTGTGCCTAGGACTGAAATGAAGCTTGGTCAGCATCCGACACAAACGAATGCTCCACTTGCGGGTTTCACATGCCACCAACTCCACATTCACAGGCAACTTCAGCGCCACAGCCGTTTTCAGATAGCCCTCAATGCAAAGGCTCTAGACGCAAATATTGGTGTGAGAGCTAATTCAATCAAGGAAACACTGCATGTTGGTGAAGGGCATATTGAAGAAGGATCAGCCGAGTGGTTCTTGTGGGAGAACAACTCCATTTGGCTCACTAACTTCACACACCATCAGGCTTCCAAGCAGCTCTCAAGGAAACTCAGTTTTCACACTCTATGCTTAGTGACCTTTGAGTGCATTATCTAGGAATGAACCTGGTAGAGCATCCCACACAAACGAATGCTCTACATGCGGGTTTCACATGCCACCAACTCCACATTCACAGGCAACTTCAGCGCCACAGCCGTTTTCAGATAGCCCTCAATGCAAAGGCTCTAGACGCAAATATTGATGTGAGAGCTAATTCAATCAAGGAAACACTGCATGTTGGTGAAGGGCATATTGAAGAAGGCTCAGCCGAGTGGTTCTTGTGGGAGAACAACTCCATTTGGCTCACTAACTTCACACACCATCAAGCTTCCAAGCAGCTCTCAAGGAAACTCAGTTTTCACACTCTATGCTTAGTGCCCTTTGTGTGCCTAGGACTGAAATGAAGCTTGGTGAGCATCCCACATAAACAAATGCTCCACATGCGGGTTTCACATGCCACCAACTCCACATTCACAGGCAACTTCAGCGCCACAGCCGTTTTCAGATAGCCCTCAATGCAAAAGCTCTAGACGCAAATATTGGTGTGAGAGCTAATTCAATCAAGGAAACACTGCATGTTGGTGAAGGGCATATTGAAGAAGGCTCAGCCGAGTGGTTCTTGTGGGAGAACAACTCCATTTGGCTCACTAACTTCACACACCATCAGGCTTCCAAGCAGCTCTCAAGGAAACTCACGTTGCACACTCTATGCTTAGTGCTCTTTGTGTGCCTAGGACTGAAATGAGGCTTGGTCAGCTACACAAACGAATGCTCCACATGCAGGTTTCACATGCCACCAACTCCACATTCACAGGCAACTTCAGCGCCACAGCCGTTTTCAGATAGCCCTCAATGCAAAGGCTCTAGACACAAATATTGGTGTTAGAGCTAATTCAATCAAGGAAACACTGCATGTTGGTGAAGGGCATATTGAAGAAGGATCAGCCGAGTGGTTCTTGTGGGAGAACAACTCCATTTGGCTCACTAACTTCACACACCATCAGGCTTCCAAGCAGCTCTCAAGGAAACTCAGTTTTCACACTCTATGCTTAGTGCCTTTTGAGAGCCTAGGACTGAAATGAAGCTGGGAGAGCATCCCACATAAACGAATGCTCCACATGCGGGTTTCACATGCCACCACCTCCACATTCACAGGCAACTTCAGCGCCACAGCCGTTTTCAGATAGCCCTCAATGCAAAGGCTCTAGACGCAAATATTGGTGTGAGTACTAATTCAATCAAGGAAACACTGCATGTTGGTGAAGGGCATATTGAAGAAGGATCAGCCGAGTGGTTCTTGTGGGAGAACAACTCCATTTGGCTCACTAACTTCACACACCATCAGGCTTCCAAGCAGCTCTCAAGGAAACTCAGTTTTCACACTCTATGCTTAGTGCCCTTTGAGTGCCTAGGACTGAAATGAAGCTGGGAGAGCATCCCACATAAACGAATGCTCCACATGCGGGTTTCTCATGCCACCAACTCCACATTCACAGGCAACTTCAGCGCCACAGCCGTTTTCAGATAGCCCTCAATGCAAAGGCTCTAGACGCAAATATTGGTGTGAGAGCTAATTCAATCAAGGAAACACTGCATGTTGGTGAAGGGCATATTGAAGAAGGATCAGCCGAGTGGTTCTTGTGGGAGAACAACTCCATTTGGCTCACTAACTTCACACACCATCAGGCTTCCAAGCAGCTCTCAAGGAAACTCAGTTTTCACACTCTATGCTTAGTGCCCTTTGTGTGCCTAGGACTGAAATGAAGCTTGGTCAGCATCCCACACAAACGAATGCTCCACATGCGGGTTTCACATGCCACCAACTCCACATTCACAGGCAACTTCAGCGCCACAGCCGTTTTCAGATAGCCCTCAATGCAAAGGCTCTAGACGCAAATATTGGTGTGAGTACTAATTCAATCAAGGAAACACTGCATGTTGGTGAAGGGCATATTGAAGAAGGATCAGCCGAGTGGTTCTTGTGGGAGAACAACTCCATTTGGCTCACTAACTTCACACACCATCAAGCTTCCAAGCAGCACTCAAGGAAACTCAGTTTTCACACTCTATGCTTAGTGCCCTTTGAGCGCCTAGGACTGAAATGAAGCTTGGAGAGCATCCCACATAAACGAATGCTCCACATGCGGGTTTCACATGCCACCAACTCCACATTCACAGGCAACTTCAGCGCCACAGCCGTTTTCAGATAGCCCTCAATGCAAAGGCTCTAGACGCAAATATTGGTGTGAGAGCTAATTCAATCAAGGAAACACTGCATGTTGGTGAAGGGCATATTGAAGAAGGATCAGCCGAGTGGTTCTTGTGGGAGAACAACTCCATTTGGCTCACTAACTTCACACACCATCAGGCTTCCAAGCAGCTCTCAAGGAAACTCAGTTGTCACACTCTATGCTTAGTGCCCTATGAGGGCCTAGGACTGAAATGAAGCTTGGAGAGCATCACACAGAAATGAATGCTCCACATGCGGGTTTCACATGCCACCAACTTCACATTCACAGGCAACTTCAGCGCCACAGCCGTTTTCAGATAGCCCTCAATGCAAAGGCTCTAGACGCAAATATTGGTGTGAGAGCTAATTCAATCAAGGAAACACTGCATGTTGGTGAAGGACATATTGAAGAAGGATCAGCCGAGTGGTTCTTGTGGGAGAACAACTCCATTTGGCTCACTAACTTCACACACCATCAGGCTTCCAAGCAGCTCTCAAGGAAACTCAGGTTGCACACTCTATGCTTAGTGCTCTTTGTGTGCCTAGGACTGAAATGAGGCTTGGTCAGCTACACAAACGAATGCTCCACATGCAGGTTTCACATGCCACCAACTCCACATTCACAGGCAACTTCAGCGCCACAGCCATTTTCAGATAGCCCTCAATGCAAAGGCTCTAGACGCAAATATTGGTTTGAGAGCTAATTCAATCAAGGAAACACTGCATGTTGGTGAAGGGCATATTGAAGAAGGATCAGCCGAGTGGTTCTTGTGGGAGAACAACTCCATTTGGCTCACTAACTTCACACACCATCAGGCTTCCAAGCAGCTCTCAAGGAAACTCACGTTGCACACTCTATGCTTAGTGCCCTATGAGTGCCTAGGACTGAAATGAAGCTTGGAGAGCATCACACAGAAATGATTGCTCCACATGCGGGTTTCACATGCCACCAACTCCACATTCACAGGCAACTTCAGCGCCACAGCCGTTTTCAGATAGCCCTCAATGCAAAGGCTCTAGACGCAAATATTGGTGTGAGAGCTAATTCAATCAAGGAAACACTGCATGTTGGTGAAGGGCATATTGAAGAAGGATCAGCCGAGTGGTTCTTGTGGGAGAACAACTCCATTTGGCTCACTAACTTCACACACCATGAAGCTTCCAAGCAGCTCTCAAGGAAACTCAGTTTTCACACTCTATGCTTAGTGCCCTTTGAGGGCCTAGGACTGAAATGAAGCTTGATGAGCATCCCACATAAACGAATGCTCCACATGCGGGTTTCACGTGCCACCAACTCCACCTTCACAGGCAACTTCAGCGCCACAGCCGTTTTCAGATAGCCCTCAATGCAAAGGCTCTAGACGCAAATATTTGTGTGAGAGCTAATTCAATCAAGGAAACACTGCATGTTGGTGAAGGGCATATTGAAGAAGGATCAGCCGAGTGGTTCTTGTGGGAGAACAACTCCATTTGACTCACTAACTTCACACACCATCAGGCTTCCAAGCAGCTCTCAAGGAAACTCAGTTTTCACACTCTATGCTTAGTGCCCTTTGTGTGCCTAGGACTGAAATGAAGCTTGGTCAGCATCCCACACAAACGAATGCTCCACATGCGGGTTTCACATGCCACCAACTCCACATTCACAGGCAACTTCAGTGCCACAGCCGTTTTCAGATAGCCCTCAATGCAAAGGCTCTAGACACAAATATTGGTGTGAGAGCTAATTCAATCAAGGAAACACTGCATGTTGGTGAAGGGCATATTGAAGAAGGATCAGCCGAGTGGTTCTTGTGGGAGAAGAACTCCATTTGGCTCACTAACTTCACACACCATCAGGCTTCCAAGCAGCTCTCAAGGAAACTCAGGTTGCACACTCTATGCTTAGTGCCCTATGAGTGCCTAGGACTGAAATGAAGCTTGGAGAGCATCACACAGAAATGATTGCTCCACATGCGGGTTTCACATGCCACCAACTCCACATTCACAGGCAACTTCAGCGCCACAGCCGTTTTCAGATAGCCCTCAATGCAAAGGCTCTAGACGCAAATATTGGTGTGAGAGCTAATTCAATCAAGGAAACACTGCATGTTGGTGAAGGGCATATTGAAGAAGGATCAGCCGAGTGGTTCTTGTGGGAGAACAACTCCATTTGGCTCACTAACTTCACACACCATGAAGCTTCCAAGCAGCTCTCAAGGAAACTCAGTTTTCACACTCTATGCTTAGTGTTCTTTGTGTGCCTAGGACTGAAATGAAGCTTGATGAGCATCCCACATAAACGAATGCTCCACATGCGGGTTTCACGTGCCACCAACTCCACCTTCACAGGCAACTTCAGCGCCACAGCCGTTTTCAGATAGCCCTCAATGCAAAGGCTCTAGACGCAAATATTGGTGTGAGAGCTAATTCAATCAAGGAAACACTGCATGTTGGTGAAGGGCATATTGAAGAAGGATCAGCCGAGTGGTTCTTGTGGGAGAACAACTCCATTTGACTCACTAACTTCACACACCATCAGGCTTCCAAGCAGCTCTCAAGGAAACTCAGTTTTCACACTCTATGCTTAGTGCCCTTTGTGTGCCTAGGACTGAAATGAAGCTTGGTCAGCATCCCACACAAAGGAATGCTCCACATGCGGGTTTCACATGCCACCAACTCCACATTCACAGGCAACTTCAGCGCCACAGCCGTTTTCAGATAGCCCTCAATGCAAAGGCTCTAGACACAAATATTGGTGTGAGAGCTAATTCAATCAAGGAAACACTGCATGTTGGTGAAGGGCATATTGAAGAAGGATCAGCCGAGTGGTTCTTGTGGGAGAACAACTCCATTTGGCTCACTAACTTCACACACCATCAGGCTTCCAAGCAGCTCTCAAGGAAACTCAGTTTTCACACTCTATGCTTAGTGCCCTATGAGGGCCTAGGACTGAAATGAAGCTTGGAGAGCATCACACAGAAATGAATGCTCCACATGCGGGTTTCACATGCCACCAACTTCACATTCACAGGCAAATTCAGCGCCACAGCCGTTTTCAGATAGCCCTCAATGCAAAGGCTCTAGACGCAAATATTGGTGTGAGAGCTAATTCAATCAAGGAAACACTGCATGTTGGTGAAGGGCATATTGAAGAAGGATCAGCCGAGTGGTTCTTGTGGGAGAACAACTCCATTTGGCTCACTAACTTCACACACCATCAAGCTTCCAAGCAGCACTCAAGGAAACTCAGTTTTCACACTCTATGCTTAGTGCCCTTTGTGTGCCTAGGACTGAAATGAAGCTTGGTGAGCATCCCACATAAACGAATGCTCCACATGCGGGTTTCACATGCCACCAACTCCACATTCACAGGCAACTTCAGCGCCACAGCCGTTTTCAGATAGCCCTCAATGCAAAGGCTCTAGACGCAAATATTGGTGTGAGAGCTAATTCAATCAAGCAAGGAAACACTGCATGTTGGTGAAGGACATATTGAAGAAGGATCAGCCGAGTGGTTCTTGTGGGAGAACAACTCCATTTGGCTCACTAACTTCACACACCATCAGGCTTCCAAGCAGCTCTCAAGGAAACTCAGTTTTCACACTCTATGCTTAGTGCCCTTTGAGTGCATTATCTAGGAATGAACCTGGTAGAGCATCCCACACAAACGAATGCTCTACATGCGGGTTTCACATGCCACCAACTCCACATTCACAGGCAACTTCAGCGCCACAGCCGTTTTCAGATAGCCCTCAATGCAAAGGCTCTAGACGCAAATATTGGTGTGAGAGCTAATTCAATCAAGGAAACACTGCATGTTGGTGAAGGGCATATTGAAGAAGGATCAGCCGAGTGGTTCTTGTGGGAGAACAACTCCATTTGGCTCACTAACTTCACACACCATCAGGCTTCCAAGCAGCTCTCAAGGAAACTCAGTTTTCACACTCTATGCTTAGTGTTCTTTGTGTGCCTAGGACTGAAATGAAGCTCTGTCAGCATCCCACACAAACGAATGCTCCACATGCGGGTTTCACATGCCACCAACTCCACATTCACAGGCAACTTCAGCGCCACAGCCGTTTTCAGATAGCCCTCAATGCAAAGGCTCTAGACGCAAATATTGGTGTGAGAGCTAATTCAATCAAGGAAACACTGCATGTTGGTGAAGGGCATATTGAAGAAGGATCAGCCGAATGGTTCTTGTGGGATAACAACTCCATTTGGCTGACTAACTTCACACACCATCAGGCTTCCAAGCAGCTCTCAAGGAAACTCAGTTTTCACACTCTATACTTAGTGTTCTTTGTGTGCCTAGGACTGAAATGAAGCTGGGAGAGCATCCCACATAAACGAATGCTCCACATGCGGGTTTCTCATGCCACCAACTCCACATTCACAGGCAACTTCAGTGTTACAGCCGTTTTCAGATAGCCCTCAATGCAAAGGCTCTAGACGCAAATATTGGTGTGAGAGCTAATTCAATCAAGGAAACACTGCATGTTGGTGAAGGGCATATTGAAGAAGGATCAGCCGAGTGGTTCTTGTGGGAGAAGAACTCCATTTGGCTCACTAACTTCACACACCATCAGGCTTCCAAGCAGCTCTCAAGGAAACTCAGTTTTCACACTCTATGCTTAGTGCCCTTTGAGTGCATTATCTAGGAATGAACCTGGTAGAGCATCCCACACAAACGAATGCTCTACATGCGGGTTTCACATGCCACCAACTCCACATTCACAGGCAACTTCAGCGCCACAGCCGTTTTCAGATAGCCCTCAATGCAAAGGCTCTAGACGCAAATATTGGTGTGAGAGCTAATTCAATCAAGGAAACACTGCATGTTGGTGAAGGGCATATTGAAGAAGGATCAGCCGAGTGGTTCTTGTGGGAGAACAACTCCATTTGGCTCACTAACTTCACACACCATCAGGCTTCCAAGCAGCTCTCAAGGAAACTCAGTTTTCACACTCTATGCTTAGTGTTCTTTGTGTGCCTTGGACTGAAATGAAGCTTGGTCAGCATCCCACACAAACGAATGCTCCACATGCGGGTTTCACATGCCACCAACTCCACATTCACAGGCAACTTCAGCGCCACAGCCGTTTTCAGATAGCCCTCAATGCAAAGGCTCTAGACGCAAATATTGGTGTGAGAGCTAATTCAATCAAGGAAACACTGCATGTTGGTGAAGGGCATATTGAAGAAGGATCAGCCGAGTGGTTCTTGTGGGAGAACAACTCCATTTGGCTGACTAACTTCACACACCATCAGGCTTCCAAGCAGCTCTCAAGGAAACTCAGTTTTCACACTCTATACTTAGTGCCCTTTGAGTGCCTAGGACTGAAATGAAGCTGGGAGAGCATCCCACAAAAACGAATGCACCACATGCGGGTTTCTCATGCCACCAACTCCACCTTCACAGGCAACTTCAGCGCCACAGCCGTTTTCAGATAGCCCTCAATGCAAAGGCTCTAGACGCAAATATTGGTGTGAGAGCTAATTCAATCAAGGAAACACTGCATGTTGGTGAAGGGCATATTGAAGAAGGATCAGCCGAGTGGTTCTTGTGGGAGAACAACTCCATTTGGCTCACTAACTTCACACACCATGAAGCTTCCAAGCAGCTCTCAAGGAAACTCAGTTTTCACACTCTATGCTTAGTGCCCTTTGAGTGCCTAGGACTGAAATGAAGCTTGATGAGCATCCCACATAAACGAATGCTCCACATGCGGGTTTCACGTGCCACCAACTCCACCTTCACAGGCAACTTCAGCGCCACAGCCGTTTTCAGATAGCCCTCAATGCAAAGGCTCTAGACGCAAATATTTGTGTGAGAGCTAATTCAATCAAGGAAACACTGCATGTTGGTGAAGGGCATATTGAAGAAGGATCAGCCGAGTGGTTCTTGTAGGAGAACAACTCCATTTGACTCACTAACTTCACACACCATCAGGCTTCCAAGCAGCTCTTCAAGGAAACTCAGTTTTCACACTCTATGCTTAGTGCCCTTTGTGTGCCTAGGACTGAAATGAAGCTTGGTCAGCATCCCACACAAACGAATGCTCCACATGCGGGTTTCACATGCCACCAACTCCACATTCACAGGCAACTTCAGCGCCACAGTCGTTTTCAGATAGCCCTCAATGCAAAGGCTCTAGACACAAATATTGGTGTGAGAGCTAATTCAATCAAGGAAACACTGCATGTTGGTGAAGGGCATATTGAAGAAGGATCAGCCGAGTGGTTCTTGTGGGAGAAGAACTCCATTTGGCTCACTAACTTCACACACCATCAGGCTTCCAAGCAGCTCTCAAGGAAACTCAGGTTGCACACTCTATGCTTAGTGCCCTATGAGTGCCTAGGACTGAAATGAAGCTTGGAGAGCATCACACAGAAATGATTGCTCCACATGCGGGTTTCACATGCCACCAACTCCACATTCACAGGCAACTTCAGCGCCACAGCCGTTTTCAGATAGCCCTCAATGCAAAGGCTCTAGACGCAAATATTGGTGTGAGAGCTAATTCAATCAAGGAAACACTGCATGTTGGTGAAGGGCATATTGAAGAAGGATCAGCCGAGTGGTTCTTGTGGGAGAACAACTCCATTTGGCTCACTAACTTCACACACCATGAAGCTTCCAAGCAGCTCTCAAGGAAACTCAGTTTTCACACTCTATGCTTAGTGCCCTTTGAGGGCCTAGACTGAAATGAAGCTTGATGAGCATCCCACATAAACGAATGCTCCACATGCGGGTTTCACGTGCCACCAACTCCACCTTCACAGGCAACTTCAGCGCCACAGCCGTTTTCAGATAGCCCTCAATGCAAAGGCTCTAGACGCAAATATTGGTGTGAGAGCTAATTCAATCAAGGAAACACTGCATGTTGGTGAAGGGCATATTGAAGAAGGATCAGCCGAGTGGTTCTTGTGGGAGAACAACTCCATTTGACTCACTAACTTCACACACCATCAGGCTTCCAAGCAGCTCTCAAGGAAACTCAGTTTTCACACTCTATGCTGAGTGCCCTTTGTGTGCCTAGGACTGAAATGAAGCTTGGTCAGCATCCCACACAAAGGAATGCTCCACATGCGGGTTTCACATGCCACCAACTCCACATTCACAGGCAACTTCAGCGCCACAGCCGTTTTCAGATAGCCCTCAATGCAAAGGCTCTAGACACAAATATTGGTGTGAGAGCTAATTCAATCAAGGAAACACTGCATGTTGGTGAAGGGCATATTGAAGAAGGATCAGCCGAGTGGTTCTTGTGGGAGAACAACTCCATTTGGCTCACTAACTTCACACACCATCAGGCTTCCAAGCAGCTCTCAAGGAAACTCAGTTTTCACACTCTATGCTTAGTGCCCTTTGAGTGCATTATCTAGGAATGAACCTGGTAGAGCATCCCACACAAACGAATGCTCTACATGCGGGTTTCACATA
>NW_026699266.1:0-28807 GCF_030435755.1 Ochotona princeps | reverse complement strand
TAAGGCACTCAAAGGGCACTAAGCAAAGAGTGTGAAAACTGAGTTTCCTTGAGAGCTGCTTGGAAGCCTGATGGTGTGTGAAGTTAGTGAGCCAAATGGAGTTGTTCTCCCACAAGAACCACTCAGCTGATCCTTCTTCAATATGCCCTTCACCAACATGCAGTGTTTCCTTGATTGAATTAGCTCTCACACCAATATTTGCGTCTAGAGCCTTTGCATTGAGGGCTATCTGAAAACGGCTGTGGCGCTGAAGTTGCCTGTGAATGTGGAGTTGGTGGCATGTGAAACCCGCATGTGGAGCATTCGTTTGTGTGGGATGCTGACCAAGCTTCATTTCAGTCCTAGGCACTCAAAGGGCACTAAGCATAGAGTGTGAAAACTGAGTTTCCTTGAGAGCTGCTTGGAAGCCTGATGGTGTGTGAAGTTAGTGAGCCAAATGGAGTTGTTCTCCCACAAGAACCACTCGGCTGATCCTTCTTCAATATGCCTTTCACCAACATGCAGTGTTTCCTTGATTGAATTAGCTCTCACACCAATATTTGCGTCTAGAGCCTTTGCATTGAGGGCTATCTGAAAACGGCTGTGGCGCTGAAGTTGCCTGTGAATGTGGAGTTGGTGGCATGTGAAACCCGCATGTGGAGCATTCGTTTGTGTGGGATGCTGACCAAGCTTCATTTCAGTCCTAGGCACACATAGAGCACTAAGCATAGAGTGTGAAAACTGAGTTTCCTTGAGAGCTGCTTGGAAGCCTGATGGTGTGTGAAGTTAGTGAGCCAAATGGAGTTGTTCTCCCACAAGAACCACTCAGCTGATCCTTCTTCAATATGCCCTTCACCAACATGCAGTGTTTCCTTGATTGAATCAGCTCTCACACCAATATTTGCGTCTAGAGCCTTTGCATTGAGGGCTATCTGAAAACGGCTGTGGCGCTGAAGTTGCCTGTGAATGTGGAGTTGGTGGCATGTGAAACCCGCATGTGGAGCATTCGTTTGTGTGGGATGCTCTACCAGGTTCATTCCTAGATAATGCACTCAAAGGGCACTAACCATAGAGTGTGAAACCTGAGTTTCCTTGAGAGCTGCTTGGAAGCCTGATGGTGTGTGAAGTTAGTGAGCCAAATGGAGTTGTTCTCCCACAAGAACCACTCGGCTGATCCTTCTTCAATATGCCCTTCACCAACATGCAGTGTTTCCTTGATTGAATTAGCTCTCACACCAATATTTGCGTCTAGAGCCTTTGCATTGAGGGCTATCTGAAAACGGCTGTGGCGCTGAAGTTGCCTGTGAATGTGGAGTTGGTGGCATGTGAAACCCGCATGTGGAGCATTCGTTTGTGTGGGATGCTGACCAAGCTTCATTTCAGTCCTAGGCACACATAGAGCACTAAGCAAAGAGTGTGAAAACTGAGTTTCCTTGAGAGCTGCTTGGAAGCCTGATGGTGTGTGAAGTTAGTGAGCTAAAGGCAGTTGTTCTCCCACAAGAACCACTCAGCTGATCCTTCTTCAATATGCCCTTCACCAACATGCAGTGTTTCCTTGATTGAATTAGCTCTCACACCAATATTTGCGTCTAGAGCCTTTGCATTGAGGGCTATCTGAAAACGGCTGTGGCGCTGAAGTTGCCTGTGAATGTGGAGTTGGTGGCATGTGAAACCCGCATGTGGAGCATTCGTTTGTGTGGGATGCTCTACCAGGTTCATTCCTAGATAATGCACTCAAAGGGCACTAAGCATAGAGTGTGAAAACTGAGTTTCCTTGAGAGCTGCTTGGAAGCCTGATGGTGTGTGAAGTTAGTGAGCCAAATGGAGTTGTTCTCCCACAAGAACCACTCAGCTGATCCTTCTTCAATATGCCCTTCACCAACATGCAGTGTTTCCTTGGTTGAATTAGCTCTCACACCAATATTTGCGTCTAGAGCCTTTGCATTGAGGGCTATCTGAAAACGGCTGTGGCGCTGAAGTTGCCTGAGAATGTGGGGTTGGTGGCATGTGAAACCCGCATGTGGAGCATTCGTTTGTGTGGGATGCTCTACCAGGTTCATTCCTAGATAATGCACTCAAAGGGCACTAAGCCTAGAGTGTGAAAACTGAGTTTCCTTGAGAGCTGCTTGGAAGCCTGATGGTGTGTGAAGTTAGTGAGCCAAATCGAGTTGTTCTCCCACAAGAACCACTCGGCTGATCCTTCTTCAATATGCCCTTCACCAACATGCAGTGTTTCCTTGATTGAATTAGCTCTCACACCAATATTTGCGTCTAGAGCCTTTGCATTGAGGGCTATCTGAAAACGGCTGTGGCGCTGAAGTTGCCTGTGAATGTGGAGTTGGTGGCATGTGAAACCCGCATGTGGAGCATTCGTTTGTGTGGGATGCTCTACCAGGTTCATTCCTAGATAATGCACTCAAAGGGCACTAAGCATAGAGTGTGAAAACTGAGTTTCCTTGAGAGCTGCTTGGAAGCCTGATGGTGTGTGAAGTTAGTGAGCCAAATGGAGTTGTTCTCCCACAAGAACCACTCGGCTGATCCTTCTTCAATATGCCCTTCCCCAACATGCAGTGTTTCCTTGATTGAATTAGCTCTCACACCAATATTTGCGTCTAGAGCCTTTGCATTGAGGGCTATCTGAAAACGGCTGTAGCGCTGAAGTTGCCTGAGAATTTGGAGTTGGTGGCATGTGAAACCCGCATGTGGAGCATTCGTTTGTGTGGGATGCTCTACCAGGTTCATTTCAGTCCTAGGCACACAAAGGGCACTAAGCATAGAGTGTGAAAACTGAGTTTCCTTGAGAGCTGCTTGGAAGCCTGATTGTGTGTGAAGTTAGTCAGCCAAATGGAGTTGTTCTCCCACAAGAACTACTCGGCTGATCCTTCTTCAATATGCCCTTCACCAACATGCAGTGTTTCCTTGGTTGAATTAGCTCTCACACCAATATTTGCGTCTAGAGCCTTTGCATTGAGGGCTATCTGAAAACGGCTGTGGCGCTGAAGTTGCCTGTGAATGTGGAGTTGGTGGCATGTGAAACCCGCATGTGGAGCATTCGTTTGTGTGGGATGCTGACCAAGCTTCATTTCAGTCCTAGGTACACATAGAGCACTAAGCAAAGAGTGTGAAAACTGAGTTTCCTTGAGAGCTGCTTGGAAGCCTGATGGTGTGTGAAGTTAGTGAGCTAAAGGCAGTTGTTCTACCACAAGAACCACTCAGCTGATCCTTCTTCAATATGCCCTTCACCAACATGCAGTGTTTCCTTGGTTGAATTAGCTCTCACACCAATATTTGCGTCTAGAGCCTTTGCATTGAGGGCTATCTGAAAACGGCTGTGGCGCTGAAGTTGCCTGAGAATGTGGGGTTGGTGGCATGTGAAACCCGCATGTGGAGCATTCGTTTGTGTGGGATGCTCTACCAGGTTCATTCCTAGATAATGCACTCAAAGGGCACTAAGCCTAGAGTGTGAAAACTGAGTTTCCTTGAGAGCTGCTTGGAAGCCTGATGGTGTGTGAAGTTAGTGAGCCAAATCGAGTTGTTCTCCCACAAGAACCACTCGGCTGATCCTTCTTCAATATGCCCTTCACCAACATGCAGTGTTTCCTTGATTGAATTAGCTCTCACACCAATATTTGCGTCTAGAGCCTTTGCATTGAGGGCTATCTGAAAACGGCTGTGGCGCTGAAGTTGCCTGTGAATGTGGAGTTGGTGGCATGTGAAACCCGCATGTGGAGCATTCGTTTGTGTGGGATGCTCTACCAGGTTCATTCCTAGATAATGCACTCAAAGGGCACTAAGCATAGAGTGTGAAAACTGAGTTTCCTTGAGAGCTGCTTGGAAGCCTGATGGTGTGTGAAGTTAGTGAGCCAAATGGAGTTGTTCTCCCACAAGAACCACTCGGCTGATCCTTCTTCAATATGCCCTTCCCCAACATGCAGTGTTTCCTTGATTGAATTAGCTCTCACACCAATATTTGCGTCTAGAGCCTTTGCATTGAGGGCTATCTGAAAACGGCTGTAGCGCTGAAGTTGCCTGAGAATTTGGAGTTGGTGGCATGTGAAACCCGCATGTGGAGCATTCGTTTGTGTGGGATGCTCTACCAGGTTCATTTCAGTCCTAGGCACACAAAGGGCACTAAGCATAGAGTGTGAAAACTGAGTTTCCTTGAGAGCTGCTTGGAAGCCTGATGGTGTGTGAAGTTAGTCAGCCAAATGGAGTTGTTCTCCCACAAGAACTACTCGGCTGATCCTTCTTCAATATGCCCTTCACCAACATGCAGTGTTTCCTTGGTTGAATCAGCTCTCACACCAATATTTGCGTCTAGAGCCTTTGCATTGAGGGCTATCTGAAAACGGCTGTGGCGCTGAAGTTGCCTGTGAATGTGGAGTTGGTGGCATGTGAAACCCGCATGTGGAGCATTCGTTTGTGTGGGATGCTCTACCAGGTTCATTCCTAGATAAGGCACTCAAAGGGCACTAAGCAAAGAGTGTGAAAACTGAGTTTCCTTGAGAGCTGCTTGGAAGCCTGATGGTGTGTGAAGTTAGTGAGCCAAATGGAGTTGTTCTCCCACAAGAACCACTCAGCTGATCCTTCTTCAATATGCCCTTCACCAACATGCAGTGTTTCCTTGATTGAATTAGCTCTCACACCAATATTTGCGTCTAGAGCCTTTGCATTGAGGGCTATCTGAAAACGGCTGTGGCGCTGAAGTTGCCTGTGAATGTGGAGTTGGTGGCATGTGAAACCCGCATGTGGAGCATTCGTTTGTGTGGGATGCTGACCAAGCTTCATTTCAGTCCTAGGCACTCAAAGGGCACTAAGCATAGAGTGTGAAAACTGAGTTTCCTTGAGAGCTGCTTGGAAGCCTGATGGTGTGTGAAGTTAGTGAGCCAAATGGAGTTGTTCTCCCACAAGAACCACTCGGCTGATCCTTCTTCAATATGCCTTTCACCAACATGCAGTGTTTCCTTGATTGAATTAGCTCTCACACCAATATTTGCGTCTAGAGCCTTTGCATTGAGGGCTATCTGAAAACGGCTGTGGCGCTGAAGTTGCCTGTGAATGTGGAGTTGGTGGCATGTGAAACCCGCATGTGGAGCATTCGTTTGTGTGGGATGCTGACCAAGCTTCATTTCAGTCCTAGGCACACAAAGGGCACTAAGCATAGAGTGTGAAAACTGAGTTTCCTTGAGAGCTGCTTGGAAGCCTGATGGTGTGTGAAGTTAGTGAGCCAAATGGAGTTGTTCTCCCACAAGAACCACTCAGCTGATCCTTCTTCAATATGCCCTTCACCAACATGCAGTGTTTCCTTGATTGAATCAGCTCTCACACCAATATTTGCGTCTAGAGCCTTTGCATTGAGGGCTATCTGAAAACGGCTGTGGCGCTGAAGTTGCCTGTGAATGTGGAGTTGGTGGCATGTGAAACCCGCATGTGGAGCATTCGTTTGTGTGGGATGCTCTACCAGGTTCATTCCTAGATAATGCACTCAAAGGGCACTAACCATAGAGTGTGAAACCTGAGTTTCCTTGAGAGCTGCTTGGAAGCCTGATGGTGTGTGAAGTTAGTGAGCCAAATGGAGTTGTTCTCCCACAAGAACCACTCGGCTGATCCTTCTTCAATATGCCCTTCACCAACATGCAGTGTTTCCTTGATTGAATTAGCTCTCACACCAATATTTGCGTCTAGAGCCTTTGCATTGAGGGCTATCTGAAAACTGCTGTGGCGCTGAAGTTGCCTGTGAATGTGGAGTTGGTGGCATGTGAAACCCGCATGTGGAGCATTCGTTTGTGTGGGATGCTGACCAAGCTTCATTTCAGTCCTAGGCACACATAGAGCACTAAGCAAAGAGTGTGAAAACTGAGTTTCCTTGAGAGCTGCTTGGAAGCCTGATGGTGTGTGAAGTTAGTGAGCTAAAGGCAGTTGTTCTACCACAAGAACCACTCAGCTGATCCTTCTTCAATATGCCCTTCACCAACATGCAGTGTTTCCTTGGTTGAATTAGCTCTCACACCAATATTTGCGTCTAGAGCCTTTGCATTGAGGGCTATCTGAAAACGGCTGTGGCGCTGAAGTTGCCTGAGAATGTGGGGTTGGTGGCATGTGAAACCCGCATGTGGAGCATTCGTTTGTGTGGGATGCTCTACCAGGTTCATTCCTAGATAATGCACTCAAAGGGCACTAAGCCTAGAGTGTGAAAACTGAGTTTCCTTGAGAGCTGCTTGGAAGCCTGATGGTGTGTGAAGTTAGTGAGCCAAATCGAGTTGTTCTCCCACAAGAACCACTCGGCTGATCCTTCTTCAATATGCCCTTCACCAACATGCAGTGTTTCCTTGATTGAATTAGCTCTCACACCAATATTTGCGTCTAGAGCCTTTGCATTGAGGGCTATCTGAAAACGGCTGTGGCGCTGAAGTTGCCTGTGAATGTGGAGTTGGTGGCATGTGAAACCCGCATGTGGAGCATTCGTTTGTGTGGGATGCTCTACCAGGTTCATTCCTAGATAATGCACTCAAAGGGCACTAAGCATAGAGTGTGAAAACTGAGTTTCCTTGAGAGCTGCTTGGAAGCCTGATGGTGTGTGAAGTTAGTGAGCCAAATGGAGTTGTTCTCCCACAAGAACCACTCGGCTGATCCTTCTTCAATATGCCCTTCCCCAACATGCAGTGTTTCCTTGATTGAATTAGCTCTCACACCAATATTTGCGTCTAGAGCCTTTGCATTGAGGGCTATCTGAAAACGGCTGTAGCGCTGAAGTTGCCTGAGAATTTGGAGTTGGTGGCATGTGAAACCCGCATGTGGAGCATTCGTTTGTGTGGGATGCTCTACCAGGTTCATTTCAGTCCTAGGCACACAAAGGGCACTAAGCATAGAGTGTGAAAACTGAGTTTCCTTGAGAGCTGCTTGGAAGCCTGATGGTGTGTGAAGTTAGTCAGCCAAATGGAGTTGTTCTCCCACAAGAACTACTCGGCTGATCCTTCTTCAATATGCCCTTCACCAACATGCAGTGTTTCCTTGGTTGAATCAGCTCTCACACCAATATTTGCGTCTAGAGCCTTTGCATTGAGGGCTATCTGAAAACGGCTGTGGCGCTGAAGTTGCCTGTGAATGTGGAGTTGGTGGCATGTGAAACCCGCATGTGGAGCATTCGTTTGTGTGGGATGCTCTACCAGGTTCATTCCTAGATAAGGCACTCAAAGGGCACTAAGCAAAGAGTGTGAAAACTGAGTTTCCTTGAGAGCTGCTTGGAAGCCTGATGGTGTGTGAAGTTAGTGAGCCAAATGGAGTTGTTCTCCCACAAGAACCACTCAGCTGATCCTTCTTCAATATGCCCTTCACCAACATGCAGTGTTTCCTTGATTGAATTAGCTCTCACACCAATATTTGCGTCTAGAGCCTTTGCATTGAGGGCTATCTGAAAACGGCTGTGGCGCTGAAGTTGCCTGTGAATGTGGAGTTGGTGGCATGTGAAACCCGCATGTGGAGCATTCGTTTGTGTGGGATGCTGACCAAGCTTCATTTCAGTCCTAGGCACTCAAAGGGCACTAAGCATAGAGTGTGAAAACTGAGTTTCCTTGAGAGCTGCTTGGAAGCCTGATGGTGTGTGAAGTTAGTGAGCCAAATGGAGTTGTTCTCCCACAAGAACCACTCGGCTGATCCTTCTTCAATATGCCTTTCACCAACATGCAGTGTTTCCTTGATTGAATTAGCTCTCACACCAATATTTGCGTCTAGAGCCTTTGCATTGAGGGCTATCTGAAAACGGCTGTGGCGCTGAAGTTGCCTGTGAATGTGGAGTTGGTGGCATGTGAAACCCGCATGTGGAGCATTCGTTTGTGTGGGATGCTGACCAAGCTTCATTTCAGTCCTAGGCACACAAAGGGCACTAAGCATAGAGTGTGAAAACTGAGTTTCCTTGAGAGCTGCTTGGAAGCCTGATGGTGTGTGAAGTTAGTGAGCCAAATGGAGTTGTTCTCCCACAAGAACCACTCAGCTGATCCTTCTTCAATATGCCCTTCACCAACATGCAGTGTTTCCTTGATTGAATCAGCTCTCACACCAATATTTGCGTCTAGAGCCTTTGCATTGAGGGCTATCTGAAAACGGCTGTGGCGCTGAAGTTGCCTGTGAATGTGGAGTTGGTGGCATGTGAAACCCGCATGTGGAGCATTCGTTTGTGTGGGATGCTCTACCAGGTTCATTCCTAGATAATGCACTCAAAGGGCACTAACCATAGAGTGTGAAACCTGAGTTTCCTTGAGAGCTGCTTGGAAGCCTGATGGTGTGTGAAGTTAGTGAGCCAAATGGAGTTGTTCTCCCACAAGAACCACTCGGCTGATCCTTCTTCAATATGCCCTTCACCAACATGCAGTGTTTCCTTGATTGAATTAGCTCTCACACCAATATTTGCGTCTAGAGCCTTTGCATTGAGGGCTATCTGAAAACGGCTGTGGCGCTGAAGTTGCCTGTGAATGTGGAGTTGGTGGCATGTGAAACCCGCATGTGGAGCATTCGTTTGTGTGGGATGCTCTACCAGGTTCATTCCTAGATAATGCACTCAAAGGGCACTAAGCATAGAGTGTGAAAACTGAGTTTCCTTGAGAGCTGCTTGGAAGCCTGATGGTGTGTGAAGTTAGTGAGCCAAATGGAGTTGTTCTCCCACAAGAACCACTCGGCTGATCCTTCTTCAATATGCCCTTCACCAACATGCAGTGTTTCCTTGATTGAATTAGCTCTCACACCAATATTTGCGTCTAGAGCCTTTGCATTGAGGGCTATCTGAAAACGGCTGTGGCGCTGAAGTTGCCTGTGAATGTGGAGTTGGTGGCATGTGAAACCCGCATGTGGAGCATTCGTTTGTGTGGGATGCTGACCAAGCTTCATTTCAGTCCTAGGCACACATAGAGCACTAAGCATAGAGTGTGAAAACTAAGTTTCCTTGAGAGCTGCTTGGAAGCCTGATGGTGTGTGAAGTTAGTGAGCTAAAGGCAGTTGTTCTTCCACAAGAACCACTCAGCTGATCCTTCTTCAATATGCCCTTCACCAACATGCAGTGTTTCCTTGATTGAATTAGCTCTCACACCAATATTTGCGTCTAGAGCCTTTGCATTGAGGGCTATCTGAAAACGGCTGTGGCGCTGAAGTTGCCTGTGAATGTGGAGTTGGTGGCATGTGAAACCCGCATGTGGAGCATTCGTTTGTGTGGGATGCTCTACCAGGTTCATTTCAGTCCTAGGCACTCAAAGGGCACTAAACATAGAGTGTGAAAACTGAGTTTCCTTGAGAGCTGCTTGGAAGCCTGATGGTGTGTGAAGTTAGTGAGCCAAATGGAGTTGTTCTCCCACAAGAACTACTCGGCTGATCCTTCTTCAATATGCCCTTCACCAACATGCAGTGTTTCCTTGATTGAATCAGCTCTCACACCAATATTTGCGTCTAGAGCCTTTGCATTGAGGGCTATCTGAAAACGGCTGTGGCGCTGAAGTTGCCTGTGAATGTGGAGTTGGTGGCATGTGAAACCCGCATGTGGAGCATTCGTTTGTGTGGGATGCTCTACCAGGTTCATTCCTAGATAATGCACTCAAAGGGCACTAAGCATAGAGTGTGAAACCTGAGTTTCCTTGAGAGCTGCTTGGAAGCCTGATGGTGTGTGAAGTTAGTGAGCCAAATGGAGTTGTTCTCCCACAAGAACCACTCGGCTGATTCTTCTTCAATATGCCCTTCACCAACATGCAGTGTTTCCTTGATTGAATTAGCTCTCACACCAATATTTGCGTCTAGAGCCTTTGCATTGAGGGCTATCTGAAAACGGCTGTGGCGCTGAAGTTGCCTGTGAATGTGGAGTTGGTGGCATGTGAAACCCGCATGTGGAGCATTCGTTTGTGTGGGATGCTCTACCAGGTTCATTCCTAGATAATGCACTCAAAGGGCACTAAGCATAGAGTGTGAAAACTGAGTTTCCTTGAGAGCTGCTTGGAAGCCTGATGGTGTGTGAAGTTAGTGAGCCAAATGGAGTTGTTCTCCCACAAGAACCACTCGGCTGATCCTTCTTCAATATGCCCTTCACCAACATGCAGTGTTTCCTTGATTGAATTAGCTCTCACACCAATATTTGCGTCTAGAGCCTTTGCATTGAGGGCTATCTGAAAACGGCTGTGGCGCTGAAGTTGCCTGTGAATGTGGAGTTGGTGGCATGTGAAACCCGCATGTGGAGCATTCGTTTGTGTGGGATGCTGACCAAGCTTCATTTCAGTCCTAGGCACACATAGAGCACTAAGCAAAGAGTGTGAAAACTGAGTTTCCTTGAGAGCTGCTTGGAAGCCTGATGGTGTGTGAAGTTAGTGAGCCAAATGGAGTTGTTCTCCCACAAGAACCACTCGGCTGATCCTTCTTCAATATGCCCTTCACCAACATGCAGTGTTTCCTTGATTGAATTAGCTCTCACACCAATATTTGCGTCTAGAGCCTTTGCATTGAGGGCTATCTGAAAACGGCTGTGGCGCTGAAGTTGCCTGTGAATGTGGAGTTGGTGGCATGTGAAACCCGCATGTGGAGCATTCGTTTGTGTGGGATGCTGACCAAGCTTCATTTCAGTCCTAGGCACACATAGAGCACTAAGCATAGAGTGTGAAAACTGAGTTTCCTTGAGAGCTGCTTGGAAGCCTGATGGTGTGTGAAGTTAGTGAGCCAAATGGAGTTGTTCTCCCACAAGAACCACTCGGCTGATCCTTCTTCAATATGCCCTTCACCAACATGCAGTGTTTCCTTGATTGAATTAGCTCTCACACCAATATTTGCGTCTAGAGCCTTTGCATTGAGGGCTATCTGAAAACGGCTGTGGCGCTGAAGTTGCCTGTGAATGTGGAGTTGGTGGCATGTGAAACCCGCATGTGGAGCATTCGTTTGTGTGGGATGCTCTACCAGGTTCATTCCTAGATAATGCACTCAAAGGGCACTAAGCATAGAGTGTGAAAACTGAGTTTCCTTGAGAGCTGCTTGGAAGCCTGATGGTGTGTGAAGTTAGTGAGCCAAATGGAGTTGTTCTCCCACAAGAACCACTCGGCTGATCCTTCTTCAATATGCCCTTCACCAACATGCAGTGTTTCCTTAATTGAATTAGCTCTCACACCAATATTTGCGTCTAGAGCCTTTGCATTGAGGGCTATCTGAAAACGGCTGTGGCGCTGAAGTTGCCTGTGAATGTGGAGTTGGTGGCATGTGAAACCCGCATGTGGAGCATTCGTTTGTGTGGGATGCTCTACCAGGTTCATTCCTAGATAATGCACTCAAAGGGCACTAACCATAGAGTGTGAAACCTGAGTTTCCTTGAGAGCTGCTTGGAAGCCTGATGGTGTGTGAAGTTAGTGAGCCAAATGGAGTTGTTCTCCCACAAGAACCACTCGGCTGATCCTTCTTCAAGATGCCCTTCACCAACATGCAGTGTTTCCTTAATTGAATTAGCTCTCACACCAATATTTGCGTCTAGAGCCTTTGCATTGAGGGCTATCTGAAAACGGCTGTGGCGCTGAAGTTGCCTGTGAATGTGGAGTTGGTGGCATGTGAAACCCGCATGTGGAGCATTCGTTTGTGTGGGATGCTCTACCAGGTTCATTCCTAGATAATGCACTCAAAGGGCACTAAGCATAGAGTGTGAAAACTGAGTTTCCTTGAGAGCTGCTTGGAAGCCTGATGGTGTGTGAAGTTAGTGAGCCAAATGGAGTTGTTCTCCCACAAGAACCACTCGGCTGATCCTTCTTCAATATGCCCTTCACCAACATGCAGTGTTTCCTTGATTGAATTAGCTCTCACACCAATATTTGCGTCTAGAGCCTTTGCATTGAGGGCTATCTGAAAACGGCTGTGGCGCTGAAGTTGCCTGTGAATGTGGAGTTGGTGGCATGTGAAACCCGCATGTGGAGCATTCGTTTGTGTGGGATGCTCTACCAGGTTCATTCGTAGATAATGCACTCAAAGGGCACTAAGCATTGAGTGTGAAAACTGAGTTTCCTTGAGAGCTGCTTGGAAGCCTGATGGTGTGTGAAGTTAGTGAGCCAAATGGAGTTGTTCTCCCACAAGAACCACTCGGCTGATCCTTCTTCAATATGCCCTTCACCAACATGCAGTGTTTCCTTGATTGAATTAGCTCTCACACCAATATTTGCGTCTAGAGCCTTTGCATTGAGGGCTATCTGAAAACGGCTGTGGCGCTGAAGTTGCCTGTGAATGTGGAGTTGGTGGCATGTGAAACCCGCATGTGGAGCATTCGTTTGTGTGGGATGCTCTACCAGGTTCATTCCTAGATAATGCACTCAAAGGGCACTAAGCATAGAGTGTGAAAACTGAGTTTCCTTGAGAGCTGCTTGGAAGCCTGATGGTGTGTGAAGTTAGTGAGCCAAATGGAGTTGTTCTCCCACAAGAACCACTCGGCTGATCCTTCTTCAATATGCCCTTCACCAACATGCAGTGTTTCCTTGATTGAATTAGCTCTCACACCAATATTTGCGTCTAGAGCCTTTGCATTGAGGGCTATCTGAAAACGGCTGTGGCGCTGAAGTTGCCTGTGAATGTGGAGTTGGTGGCATGTGAAACCCGCATGTGGAGCATTCGTTTGTGTGGGATGCTCTACCAGGTTCATTCGTAGATAATGCACTCAAAGGGCACTAAGCATTGAGTGTGAAAACTGAGTTTCCTTGAGAGCTGCTTGGAAGCCTGATGGTATGTGAAGTTAGTGAGCCAAATGGAGTTGTTCTCCCACAAGAACCACTCGGCTGATCCTTCTTCAATATGCCCTTCACCAACATGCAGTGTTTCCTTGATTGAATTAGCTCTCACACTAATATTTGCGTCTAGAGCCTTTGCATTGAGGGCTATCTGAAAACGGCTGTGGCGCTGAAGTTGCCTGTGAATGTGGGGTTGGTGGCATGTGAAACCCGCATGTGGAGCATTCGTTTGTGTGGGATGCTGACCAAGCTTCATTTCAGTCCTAGGCACACATAGAGCACTAAGCATAGAGTGTGAAAACTGAGTTTCCTTGAGAGCTGCTTGGAAGCCTGATGGTGTGTGAAGTTAGTGAGCCAAATGGAGTTGTTCTCCCACAAGAACCACTCGGCTGATCCTTCTTCAATATGCCCTTCACCAACATGCAGTGTTTCCTTGATTGAATTAGCTCTCACACCAATATTTGCGTCTAGAGCCTTTGCATTGAGGGCTATCTGAAAATGGCTGTGGCGCTGAAGTTGCCTGTGAATGTGGAGTTGGTGGCATGTGAAACCCGCATGTGGAGCATTCGTTTGTGTGGGATGCTCTACCAGGTTCATTCCTAGATAATGCACTCAAAGGGCACTAAACATAGAGTGTGAAAACTGAGTTTCCTTGAGAGCTGCTTGGAAGCCTGATGGTGTGTGAAGTTAGTGAGCCAAATGGAGTTGTTCTCCCACAGGAACCACTCGGCTGATCCTTCTTCAATATGCCCTTCACCAACATGCAGTGTTTCCTTGATTGAATTAGCTCTCACACCAATATTTGCGTCTAGAGCCTTTGCATTGAGGGCTATCTGAAAACGGCTGTGGCGCTGAAGTTGCCTGTGAATGTGGAGTTGGTGGCATGTGAAACCCGCATGTGGAGCATTCGTTTGTGTGTGATGCTGACCAAGCTTCATTTCAGTCCTAGGCACACAAAGGGCACTAAGCATAGAGTGTGAAAACTGAGTTTCCTTGAGAGCTGCTTGGAAGCCTGATGGTGTGTGAAGTTAGTGAGCCAAATGGAGTTGTTCTCCCACAAGAACCACTCGGCTGATCCTTCTTCAATATGCCCTTCACCAACATGCAGTGTTTCCTTGATTGATTTAGCTCTCACACCAATATTTGCGTCTAGAGCCTTTGCATTGAGGGCTATCTGAAAACGGCTGTGGCGCTGAAGTGAAGTGGCCTGTGAATGTGGAGTTGGTGGCATGTGAAACCCGCATGTGGAGCATTCGTTTGTGTGGGATGCTCTACCAGGTTCATTTCAGTCCTAGGCACTCAAAGGGCACTAAGCATAGAGTGTGAAAACTGAGTTTCCTTGAGAGCTGCTTGGAAGCCTGATGGTGTGTGAAGTTAGTGAGCCAAATGGAGTTGTTCTCCCACCAGAACCACTCGGCTGATCCTTCTTCAATATGCCCTTCACCAACATGCAGTGTTTCCTTGATTGAATTAGCTCTCACACCAATATTTGCGTCTAGAGCCTTTGCATTGAGGGCTATCTGAAAACGGCTGTGGCGCTGAAGTTGCCTGTAAATGTGGAGTTGGTGGCATGTGAAACCCGCATGTGGAGCATTCGTTTGTGTGGGATGCTCTACCAGGTTCATTCCGAGATAATGCACTCAAAGGGCACTAAGCATAGAGTGTGAAAACTGAGTTTCCTTGAGAGCTGTTTGGAAGCCTGATGGTGTGTGAAGTTAGTGAGCCAAATGGAGTTGTTCTCCCACAAGAACCACTCGGCTGATCCTTCTTCAATATGCCCTTCACCAACATGCAGTGTTTCCTTGATTGAATTAGCTCTCACACCAATATTTGCGTCTAGAGCCTTTGCATTGAGGGCTATCTGAAAACGGCTGTGGCGCTGAAGTTGCCTGTGAATGTGGAGTTGGTGGCATGTGAAACCCGCATGTGGAGCATTCGTTTGTGTGGGATGCTGACCAAGATTCATTACAGTCCTAGGCACACAAAGGGCACTAAGCATAGAGTGTGAAAACTGAGTTTCCTTGAGAGCTGCTTGGAAGCCTGATGGTGTGTGAAGTTAGTGAGCCAAATGGAGTTGTTCTCCCACAAGAACCACTCGGCTGATCCTTCTTCAATATGCCCTTCACCAACATGCAGTGTTTCCTTGATTGAATTAGCTCTCACACCAATATTTGCGTCTAGAGCCTTTGCATTGAGGGCTATCTGAAAACGGCTGTGGCGCTGAAGTTGCCTGAGAATGTGGAGTTGGTGGCATGTGAAACCCGCATGTGGAGCATTCGTTTGTGTGGGATGCTCTACCAGGTTCATTCCTAGATAATGCATTCAAAGGGCACTAAGCATAGAGTGTGAAAACTGAGTTTCCTTGAGAGCTGCTTGGAAGCCTAATGGTGTGTGAAGTTAGTGAGCCAAATGGAGTTGTTCTCCCACAAGAACCACTCGGCTGATCCTTCTTCAATATGCCCTTCACCAACATTCAGTGTTTCCTTGATTGAATTAGCTCTCACACCAATATTTGCGTCTAGAGCCTTTGCATTGAGGGCTATCTGAAAACGGCTGTGGCGCTGAAGTTGCCTGTGAATGTGGAGTTGGTGGCATGTGAAACCCGCATGTGGAGCATTCGTTTGTGTGGGATGCTGATCAAGCTTCATTTCATTCCTATGCACACTAAGGGCACTAAGCAAAGAGTGTGAAAACTGAGTTTCCTTGAGAGCTGTTTGGAAGCCTGATGGTGTGTGAAGTTAGTGAGCCAAATGCAGTTGTTCTCCCACAAGAACCACTCAGCTGATCCTTCTTCAATATGCCCTTCACCAACATGCAGTGTTTCCTTGATTGAATTAGCTCTCACACCAATATTTGCGTCTAGAGCCTTTGCATTGAGGGCTATCTGAAAACGGCTGTGGCGCTGAAGTTGCCTGTGAATGTGGAGTTGGTGGCATGTGAAACCCGCATGTGGAGCATTCGTTTGTGTGGGATGCTCTACCAGGTTCATTTCAGTCCTAGCCATACAAAGGGCACTAAGCATAGAGTGTGAAAACTGAGTTTCCTTGAGAGCTGCTTGGAAGCCTGATGGTGTGTGAAGTTAGTGAGCCAAATGGAGTTGTTCTCCCACAAGAACCACTCGGCTGATCCTTCTTCAATATGCCCTTCACCAACATGCAGTGTTTCCTTGATTGAATTAGCTCTCACACCAATATTTGCGTCTAGAACCTTTGCATTGAGGGCTATCTGAAAACGGCTGTGGCGCTGAAGTTGCCTGTGAATGTGGAGTTGGTGGCATGTGAAACCCGCATGTGGAGCATTCGTTTGTGTGGGATGCTCTACCAGGTTCATTTCAGTCCTAGGCACTCAAAGGGCACTAAGCATAGAGTGTGAAAACTGAGTTTCCTTGAGAGCTGCTTGGAAGCCTGATGGTGTGTGAAGTTAGTGAGCCAAATGGAGTTGTTCTCCCACAAGAACCACTCGGCTGATCCTTCTTCAATATGCCCTTCACCAACATTCAGTGTTTCCTTGATTGAATTAGCTCTCACACCAATATTTGCGTCTAGAGCCTTTGCATTGAGGGCTATCTGAAAACGGCTGTGGCGCTGAAGTTGCCTGTGAATGTGGAGTTGGTGGCATGTGAAACCCGCATGTGGAGCATTCGTTTGTGTGGGATGCTGACCAAGCTTCATTTCATTCCTATGCACACTAAGGGCACTAAGCAAAGAGTGTGAAAACTGAGTTTCCTTGAGAGCTGTTTGGAAGCCTGATGGTGTGTGAAGTTAGTGAGCCAAATGCAGTTGTTCTCCCACAAGAACCACTCAGCTGATCCTTCTTCAATATGCCCTTCACCAACATGCAGTGTTTCCTTGATTGAATTAGCTCTCACACCAATATTTGCGTCTAGAGCCTTTGCATTGAGGGCTATCTGAAAACGGCTGTGGCGCTGAAGTTGCCTGTGAATGTGGAGTTGGTGGCATGTGAAACCCGCATGTGGAGCATTCGTTTGTGTGGGATGCTCTACCAGGTTCATTTCAGTCCTAGCCATACAAAGGGCACTAAGCATAGAGTGTGAAAACTGAGTTTCCTTGAGAGCTGCTTGGAAGCCTGATGGTGTGTGAAGTTAGTGAGCCAAATGGAGTTGTTCTCCCACAAGAACCACTCGGCTGATCCTTCTTCAATATGCCCTTCACCAACATGCAGTGTTTCCTTGATTGAATTAGCTCTCACACCAATATTTGCGTCTAGAGCCTTTGCATTGAGGGCTATCTGAAAACGGCTGTGGCGCTGAAGTTGCCTGTGAATGTGGAGTTGGTGGCATGTGAAACCCGCATGTGGAGCATTCGTTTGTGTGGGATGCTCTACCAGGTTCATTTCAGTCCTAGGCACTCAAAGGGCACTAAGCATAGAGTGTGAAAACTGAGTTTCCTTGAGAGCTGCTTGGAAGCCTGATGGTGTGTGAAGTTAGTGAGCCAAATGGAGTTGTTCTCCCACAAGAACCACTCGGCTGATTCTTCTTCAATATGCCCTTCACCAACATGCAGTGTTTCCTTGATTGAATTAGCTCTCACACCAATATTTGCGTCTAGAGCCTTTGCATTGAGGGCTATCTGAAAACGGCTGTGGCGCTGAAGTTGCCTGTGAATGTGGAGTTGGTGGCATGTGAAACCCGCATGTGGAGCATTCGTTTGTGTGGGATGCTCTACCAGGTTCATTCCTAGATAATGCACTCAAAGGGCACTAAGCATAGAGTGTGAAAACTGAGTTTCCTTGAGAGCTGCTTGGAAGCCTGATGGTGTGTGAAGTTAGTGAGCCAAATGGAGTTGTTCTCCCACAAGAACCACTCGGCTGATCCTTCTTCAATATGCCCTTCACCAACATGCAGTGTTTCCTTGATTGAATTAGCTCTCACACCAATATTTGCGTCTAGAGCCTTTGCATTGAGGGCTATCTGAAAACGGCTGTGGCGCTGAAGTTGCCTGTGAATGTGGAGTTGGTGGCATGTGAAACCCGCATGTGGAGCATTCGTTTGTGTGGGATGCTGACCAAGCTTCATTTCAGTCCTAGGCACACATAGAGCACTAAGCAAAGAGTGTGAAAACTGAGTTTCCTTGAGAGCTGCTTGGAAGCCTGATGGTGTGTGAAGTTAGTGAGCCAAATGGAGTTGTTCTCCCACAAGAACCACTCGGCTGATCCTTCTTCAATATGCCCTTCACCAACATGCAGTGTTTCCTTGATTGAATTAGCTCTCACACCAATATTTGCGTCTAGAGCCTTTGCATTGAGGGCTATCTGAAAACGGCTGTGGCGCTGAAGTTGCCTGTGAATGTGGAGTTGGTGGCATGTGAAACCCGCATGTGGAGCATTCGTTTGTGTGGGATGCTGACCAAGCTTCATTTCAGTCCTAGGCACACATAGAGCACTAAGCATAGAGTGTGAAAACTGAGTTTCCTTGAGAGCTGCTTGGAAGCCTGATGGTGTGTGAAGTTAGTGAGCCAAATGGAGTTGTTCTCCCACAAGAACCACTCGGCTGATCCTTCTTCAATATGCCCTTCACCAACATGCAGTGTTTCCTTGATTGAATTAGCTCTCACACCAATATTTGCGTCTAGAGCCTTTGCATTGAGGGCTATCTGAAAACGGCTGTGGCGCTGAAGTTGCCTGTGAATGTGGAGTTGGTGGCATGTGAAACCCGCATGTGGAGCATTCGTTTGTGTGGGATGCTCTACCAGGTTCATTCCTAGATAATGCACTCAAAGGGCACTAAGCATAGAGTGTGAAAACTGAGTTTCCTTGAGAGCTGCTTGGAAGCCTGATGGTGTGTGAAGTTAGTGAGCCAAATGGAGTTGTTCTCCCACAAGAACCACTCGGCTGATCCTTCTTCAATATGCCCTTCACCAACATGCAGTGTTTCCTTAATTGAATTAGCTCTCACACCAATATTTGCGTCTAGAGCCTTTGCATTGAGGGCTATCTGAAAACGGCTGTGGCGCTGAAGTTGCCTGTGAATGTGGAGTTGGTGGCATGTGAAACCCGCATGTGGAGCATTCGTTTGTGTGGGATGCTCTACCAGGTTCATTCCTAGATAATGCACTCAAAGGGCACTAAGCATAGAGTGTGAAAACTGAGTTTCCTTGAGAGCTGCTTGGAAGCCTGATGGTGTGTGAAGTTAGTGAGCCAAATGGAGTTGTTCTCCCACAAGAACCACTCGGCTGATCCTTCTTCAATATGCCCTTCACCAACATGCAGTGTTTCCTTGATTGAATTAGCTCTCACACCAATATTTGCGTCTAGAGCCTTTGCATTGAGGGCTATCTGAAAACGGCTGTGGCGCTGAAGTTGCCTGTGAATGTGGAGTTGGTGGCATGTGAAACCCGCATGTGGAGCATTCGTTTGTGTGGGATGCTCTACCAGGTTCATTCGTAGATAATGCACTCAAAGGGCACTAAGCATTGAGTGTGAAAACTGAGTTTCCTTGAGAGCTGCTTGGAAGCCTGATGGTGTGTGAAGTTAGTGAGCCAAATGGAGTTGTTCTCCCACAAGAACCACTCGGCTGATCCTTCTTCAATATGCCCTTCACCAACATGCAGTGTTTCCTTGATTGAATTAGCTCTCACACCAATATTTGCGTCTAGAGCCTTTGCATTGAGGGCTATCTGAAAACGGCTGTGGCGCTGAAGTTGCCTGTGAATGTGGAGTTGGTGGCATGTGAAACCCGCATGTGGAGCATTCGTTTGTGTGGGATGCTCTACCAGGTTCATTCCTAGATAATGCACTCAAAGGGCACTAAGCATAGAGTGTGAAAACTGAGTTTCCTTGAGAGCTGCTTGGAAGCCTGATGGTGTGTGAAGTTAGTGAGCCAAATGGAGTTGTTCTCCCACAAGAACCACTCGGCTGATCCTTCTTCAATATGCCCTTCACCAACATGCAGTGTTTCCTTGATTGAATTAGCTCTCACACCAATATTTGCGTCTAGAGCCTTTGCATTGAGGGCTATCTGAAAACGGCTGTGGCGCTGAAGTTGCCTGTGAATGTGGAGTTGGTGGCATGTGAAACCCGCATGTGGAGCATTCGTTTGTGTGGGATGCTCTACCAGGTTCATTCGTAGATAATGCACTCAAAGGGCACTAAGCATTGAGTGTGAAAACTGAGTTTCCTTGAGAGCTGCTTGGAAGCCTGATGGTGTGTGAAGTTAGTGAGCCAAATGGAGTTGTTCTCCCACAAGAACCACTCGGCTGATCCTTCTTCAATATGCCCTTCACCAACATGCAGTGTTTCCTTGATTGAATTAGCTCTCACACTAATATTTGCGTCTAGAGCCTTTGCATTGAGGGCTATCTGAAAACGGCTGTGGCGCTGAAGTTGCCTGTGAATGTGGGGTTGGTGGCATGTGAAACCCGCATGTGGAGCATTCGTTTGTGTGGGATGCTGACCAAGCTTCATTTCAGTCCTAGGCACACATAGAGCACTAAGCATAGAGTGTGAAAACTGAGTTTCCTTGAGAGCTGCTTGGAAGCCTGATGGTGTGTGAAGTTAGTGAGCCAAATGGAGTTGTTCTCCCACAAGAACCACTCGGCTGATCCTTCTTCAATATGCCCTTCACCAACATGCAGTGTTTCCTTGATTGAATTAGCTCTCACACCAATATTTGCGTCTAGAGCCTTTGCATTGAGGGCTATCTGAAAATGGCTGTGGCGCTGAAGTTGCCTGTGAATGTGGAGTTGGTGGCATGTGAAACCCGCATGTGGAGCATTCGTTTGTGTGGGATGCTCTACCAGGTTCATTCCTAGATAATGCACTCAAAGGGCACTAAACATAGAGTGTGAAAACTGAGTTTCCTTGAGAGCTGCTTGGAAGCCTGATGGTGTGTGAAGTTAGTGAGCCAAATGGAGTTGTTCTCCCACAGGAACCACTCGGCTGATCCTTCTTCAATATGCCCTTCACCAACATGCAGTGTTTCCTTGATTGAATTAGCTCTCACACCAATATTTGCGTCTAGAGCCTTTGCATTGAGGGCTGTCTGAAAACGGCTGTGGCGCTGAAGTTGCCTGTGAATGTGGAGTTGGTGGCATGTGAAACCCGCATGTGGAGCATTCGTTTGTGTGTGATGCTGACCAAGCTTCATTTCAGTCCTAGGCACACAAAGGGCACTAAGCATAGAGTGTGAAAACTGAGTTTCCTTGAGAGCTGCTTGGAAGCCTGATGGTGTGTGAAGTTAGTGAGCCAAATGGAGTTGTTCTCCCACAAGAACCACTCGGCTGATCCTTCTTCAATATGCCCTTCACCAACATGCAGTGTTTCCTTGATTGATTTAGCTCTCACACCAATATTTGCGTCTAGAGCCTTTGCATTGAGGGCTATCTGAAAACGGCTGTGGCGCTGAAGTGGCCTGTGAATGTGGAGTTGGTGGCATGTGAAACCCGCATGTGGAGCATTCGTTTGTGTGGGATGCTCTACCAGGTTCATTTCAGTCCTAGGCACTCAAAGGGCACTAAGCATAGAGTGTGAAAACTGAGTTTCCTTGAGAGCTGCTTGGAAGCCTGATGGTGTGTGAAGTTAGTGAGCCAAATGGAGTTGTTCTCCCACCAGAACCACTCGGCTGATCCTTCTTCAATATGCCCTTCACCAACATGCAGTGTTTCCTTGATTGAATTAGCTCTCACACCAATATTTGCGTCTAGAGCCTTTGCATTGAGGGCTATCTGAAAACGGCTGTGGCGCTGAAGTTGCCTGTAAATGTGGAGTTGGTGGCATGTGAAACCCGCATGTGGAGCATTCGTTTGTGTGGGATGCTCTACCAGGTTCATTCCGAGATAATGCACTCAAAGGGCACTAAGCATAGAGTGTGAAAACTGAGTTTCCTTGAGAGCTGTTTGGAAGCCTGATGGTGTGTGAAGTTAGTGAGCCAAATGGAGTTGTTCTCCCACAAGAACCACTCGGCTGATCCTTCTTCAATATGCCCTTCACCAACATGCAGTGTTTCCTTGATTGAATTAGCTCTCACACCAATATTTGCGTCTAGAGCCTTTGCATTGAGGGCTATCTGAAAACGGCTGTGGCGCTGAAGTTGCCTGTGAATGTGGAGTTGGTGGCATGTGAAACCCGCATGTGGAGCATTCGTTTGTGTGGGATGCTGACCAAGATTCATTACAGTCCTAGGCACACAAAGGGCACTAAGCATAGAGTGTGAAAACTGAGTTTCCTTGAGAGCTGCTTGGAAGCCTGATGGTGTGTGAAGTTAGTGAGCCAAATGCAGTTGTTCTCCCACAAGAACCACTCGGCTGATCCTTCTTCAATATGCCCTTCACCAACATGCAGTGTTTCCTTGATTGAATTAGCTCTCACACCAATATTTGCGTCTAGAGCCTTTGCATTGAGGGCTATCTGAAAACGGCTGTGGCGCTGAAGTTGCCTGAGAATGTGGAGTTGGTGGCATGTGAAACCCGCATGTGGAGCATTCGTTTGTGTGGGATGCTCTACCAGGTTCATTCCTAGATAATGCATTCAAAGGGCACTAAGCATAGAGTGTGAAAACTGAGTTTCCTTGAGAGCTGCTTGGAAGCCTAATGGTGTGTGAAGTTAGTGAGCCAAATGGAGTTGTTCTCCCACAAGAACCACTCGGCTGATCCTTCTTCAATATGCCCTTCACCAACATTCAGTGTTTCCTTGATTGAATTAGCTCTCACACCAATATTTGCGTCTAGAGCCTTTGCATTGAGGGCTATCTGAAAACGGCTGTGGCGCTGAAGTTGCCTGTGAATGTGGAGTTGGTGGCATGTGAAACCCGCATGTGGAGCATTCGTTTGTGTGGGATGCTGACCAAGCTTCATTTCATTCCTATGCACACTAAGGGCACTAAGCAAAGAGTGTGAAAACTGAGTTTCCTTGAGAGCTGTTTGGAAGCCTGATGGTGTGTGAAGTTAGTGAGCCAAATGCAGTTGTTCTCCCACAAGAACCACTCAGCTGATCCTTCTTCAATATGCCCTTCACCAACATGCAGTGTTTCCTTGATTGAATTAGCTCTCACACCAATATTTGCGTCTAGAGCCTTTGCATTGAGGGCTATCTGAAAACGGCTGTGGCGCTGAAGTTGCCTGTGAATGTGGAGTTGGTGGCATGTGAAACCCGCATGTGGAGCATTCGTTTGTGTGGGATGCTCTACCAGGTTCATTTCAGTCCTAGCCATACAAAGGGCACTAAGCATAGAGTGTGAAAACTGAGTTTCCTTGAGAGCTGCTTGGAAGCCTGATGGTGTGTGAAGTTAGTGAGCCAAATGGAGTTGTTCTCCCACAAGAACCACTCGGCTGATCCTTCTTCAATATGCCCTTCACCAACATGCAGTGTTTCCTTGATTGAATTAGCTCTCACACCAATATTTGCGTCTAGAGCCTTTGCATTGAGGGCTATCTGAAAACGGCTGTGGCGCTGAAGTTGCCTGTGAATGTGGAGTTGGTGGCATGTGAAACCCGCATGTGGAGCATTCGTTTGTGTGGGATGCTCTACCAGGTTCATTTCAGTCATAGCCATACAAAGGGCACTAAGCATAGAGTGTGAAAACTGAGTTTCCTTGAGAGCTGCTTGGAAGCCTGATGGTGTGTGAAGTTAGTGAGCCAAATGGAGTTGTTCTCCCACAAGAACCACTCGGCTGAACCTTCTTCAATATGCCCTTCACCAACATGCAGTGTTTCCTTGATTGAATTAGCTCTCACACCAATATTTGCGTCTAGAGCCTTTGCATTGAGGGCTATCTGAAAACGGCTGTGGCGCTGAAGTTGCCTGTGAATGTGGAGTTGGTGGCATGTGAAACCCGCATGTGGAGCATTCGTTTGTGTGGGATGCTCTACAGGATCATTCCTAGATAATGCACTCAAAGGGCACTAAGCATAGAGTGAGAAAACTGAGTTTCCTTGAGAGCTGCTTGGAAGCCTGATGGTGTGTGAAGTTAGTGAGCCAAATGGAGTTGTTCTCCCGCAAGAACCACTCGGCTGATCCTTCTTCAATATGCCCTTCAACAACATGCAGTGTTTCCTTGATTGAATTAGCTCTCACACCAATATTTGCGTCTAGAGCCTTTGCATTGAGGGCTATCTGAAAACGGCTGTGGCGCTGAAGTTGCCTGTGAATGTGGAGTTGGTGGCATGTGAAACCCGCATGTGGAGCATTCGTTTGTGTGGGATGCTGACCAAGCTTCATTTCAGTCCTAGGCACACATAGAGCACTAAGCATAGAGTGTGAAAACTGAGTTCCTTGAGAGCTGCTTGGAGCCTGATGGTGTGTGAAGTTAGTGAGCCAAATGGAGTTGTTCTCCCACAAGAACCACTCGGCTGATCCTTCTTCAATATGCCCTTCACCAACATGCAGTGTTTCCTTGATTGAATTAGCTCTCACACCAATATTTGCGTCTAGAGCCTTTGCATTGAGGGCTATCTGAAAACGGCTGTGGCGCTGAAGTTGCCTGTGAATGTGGAGTTGGTGGCATGTGAAACCCGCATGTGGAGCATTCGTTTGTGTGGATGCTCCACCAGGTACATTCCTAGATAATGCACTCAAATGGCACTAAGCATAGAGTGTGAAAACTGAGTTCCTTGAGAGCTGCTTGGAAGCCTGATGGTGTGTGAAGTTAGTGAGCCAAATGGAGTTGTTCTCCCACAAGAACCACTCGGCTGATCCTTCTTCAATATGCCCTTCACCAACATGCAGTGTTTCCTTGATTGAATTAGCTCTCACACCAATATTTGCGTCTAGAGCCTTTGCATTGAGGGCTATCTGAAAACGGCTGTGGCGCTGAAGTTGCCTGTGAATGTGGAGTTGGTGGCATGTGAAACCCGCATGTGGAGCATTCGTTTGTGTGGGATGCTCTACCAGGTTCATTCCTAGATAATGCACTCAAAGGGCACTAAGCATAGAGTGTGAAAACTGAGTTTCCTTGAGAGCTGCTTGGAAGCCTGATGGTGTGTGAAGTTAGTGAGCCAAATGGAGTTGTTCTCCCACAAGAACCACTCGGCTGATCCTTCTTCAATATGCCCTTCACCAACATGCAGTGTTTCCTTGATTGAATTAGCTCTCACACCAATATTTGCGTCTAGAGCCTTTGCATTGAGGGCTATCTGAAAACGGCTGTGGCGCTGAAGTTGCCTGTGAATGTGGAGTTGGTGGCATGTGAAACCCGCATGTGGAGCATTCGTTTGTGTGGGATGCTGACCAAGCTTCATTTCAGTCCTAGGCACACATAGAGCACTAAGCATAGAGTGTGAAAACTGAGTTTCCTTGAGAGCTGCTTGGAAGCCTGATGGTGTGTGAAGTTAGTGAGCCAAATGGAGTTGTTCTCCCACAAGAACCACTCGGCTGATCCTTCTTCATTATGCCCTTCACCAACATGCAGTGTTTCCTTGATTGAATTAGCTCTCACACCATATTTGCGTCTAGAGCCTTTGCATTGAGGGCTATCTGAAAACGGCTGTGGCGCTGAAGTTGCCTGTGAATGTGGAGTTGGTGGCATGTGAAACCCGCATGTGGAGCATTCGTTTGTGTGGGATGCTCTACCAGGTTCATTCCTAGATAATGCACTCAAAGGGCACTAAGCATAGAGTGTGAAAACTGAGTTTCCTTGAGAGCTGCTTGGAAGCCTGATGGTGTGTGAAGTTAGTGAGCCAAATGGAGTTGTTCTCCCACAAGAACCACTCGGCTGATCCTTCTTCAATATGCCCTTCACCAACATGCAGTGTTTCCTTGATTGAATTAGCTCTCACACCAATATTTGCGTCTAGAGCCTTTGCATTGAGGGCTATCTGAAAACGGCTGTGGCGCTGAAGTTGCCTGTGAATGTGGAGTTGGTGGGCATGTGAAACCCGCATGTGGAGCATTCGTTTGTGTGGATGCTGACCAAGCTTCATTTCAGTCCTAGGCACACATAGAGCACTAAGCATAGAGTGTGAAAACTGAGTTTCCTTGAGAGCTGCTTGGAAGCCTGATGGTGTGTGAAGTTAGTGAGCCAAATGGAGTTGTTCTCCCACAAGAACCACTCGGCTGATTCTTCTTCAATATGCCCTTCACCAACATGCAGTGTTTCCTTGATTGAATTAGCTCTCACACCAATATTTGCGTCTAGAGCCTTTGCATGAGGGCTATCTGAAAACGGCTGTGGCGCTGAAGTTGCCTGTGAATGTGGAGTTGGTGGCATGTGAAACCCGCATGTGGAGCATTCGTTTGTGTGGGATGCTGACCAAGCTTCATTCAGTCCTAGGCACACATAGAGCACTAAGCATAGAGTGTGAAAACTGAGTTTCCTTGAGAGCTGCTTGGAAGCCTGATGGTGTGTGAAGTTAGTCAGCCAAATGGAGTTGTTCTCCCACAAGAACCACTCGGCTGATCCTTCTTCAATATGCCCTTCACCAACATGCAGTGTTTCTTGATTGAATTAGCTCTCACACCAATATTTGCGTCTAGAGCCTTTGCATTGAGGGCTATCTGAAAACGGCTGTGGCGCTGATGTTGCCTGTGAATGTGAGTTGGTGGCATGTGAAACCCGCATGTGGAGCATTCGTTTGTGTGGGATGCTCTACCAGGTTCATCGTAGATAATGCACTCAAAGGGCACTAAGCATTGAGTGTGAAAACTGAGTTTCCTTGAGAGCTGCTTGGAAGCCTGATGGTGTGTGAAGTTAGTGAGCCAAATGGAGTTGTTCTCCCACAAGAACCACTCGGCTGATCCTTCTCAATATGCCCTTCACCAACATGCAGTGTTTCCTTGATTGAATTAGCTCTCACACCAATATTTGCGTCTAGAGCCTTTGCATTGAGGGCTATCTGAAAACGGCTGTGGCGCTGAAGTTGCCTGTGAATGTGGGGTGGTGGCATGTGAAACCCGCATGTGGAGCATTCGTTTGTGTGGGATGCCTGACCAAGCTTCATTTCAGTCCTAGGCACACATAGAGCACTAAGCATAGAGTGTGAAAACTGAGTTTCCTTGAGAGCTGCTTGGAAGCCTGATGGTGTGTGAAGTTAGTGAGCCAAATGGAGTTGTTCTCCCACAAGAACCACTCGGCTGATCCTTCTTCAATATGCCCTTCACCAACATGCAGTGTTTCCTTGATTGAATTAGCTCTCACACCAATATTTGCGTCTAGAGCCTTTGCATTGAGGGCTATCTGAAAACAGCTGTGGCGCTGAAGTTGCCTGTGAATGTGGAGTTGGTGGCATGTGAAACCCGCCATGTGGAGCATTCGTTTGTGTGGGATGCTCTACCAGGTTCATTCCTAGATAATGCACTCAAAGGGCACTAAGCATAGAGTGTGAAAACTGAGTTTCCTTGAGAGCTGCTTGGAAGCCCTGATGGTGTGTGAAGTTAGTGAGCCAAATGGAGTTGTTCTCCCACAAGAACCACTCGGCTGATCCTTCTTCAATATGCCCTTCACCAACATGCAGTGTTTCCTTAATTGAATTAGCTCTCACACCAATATTTGCGTCTAGAGCCTTTGCATTGAGGGCTATCTGAAAACGGCTGTGGCGCTGAAGTTGCCTGTGAATGTGGAGTTGGTGGCTGTTGAAACCCGCATGTGGAGCATTCGTTTGTGTGGGATGCTCTACCAGGTTCATTCCTAGATAATGCACTCAAAGGGCACTAAGCATAGAGTGTGAAAACTGAGTTTCCTTGAGAGCTGCTTGGAAGCCTGATGGTGTGTGAAGTTAGTGAGCCAAATGGAGTTGTTCTCCCACAAGAACCACTCGGCTGATCCTTCTTCAATATGCCCCTTCACCAACATGCAGTGTTTCCTTGATTGAATTAGCTCTCACACCAATATTTGCGTCTAGAGCCTTTGCATTGAGGGCTATCTGAAAACGGCTGTGGCGCTGAAGTTGCCTGTGAATGTGGCGTTGGTGGCATGTGAAACCCGCATGTGGAGCATTCGTTTGTGTGGGATGCTCTACCAGGTTCATTCCTAGATAATGCACTCAAAGGGCACTAAGCATAGAGTGTGAAAACTGAGTTTCCTTGAGAGCTGCTTGGAAGCCTGATGGTGTGTGAAGTTAGTGAGCCAAATGGAGTTGTTCTCCCACAAGAACCACTCGGCTGATCCTTCTTCAATATGCCCTTCACCAACATGCAGTGTTTCCTTGATTGAATTAGCTCTCACACCAATATTTGCGTCTAGAGCCTTTGCATTGAGGGCTATCTGAAAACGCTGTGGCGCTGAAGTTGCCTGTGAATGTGAGTTGGTGGCATGTGAAACCCGCATGTGAGCATTCGTTTGTGTGGGATGCTCTACCAGGTTCATTCGTAGATATGCACTCAAAGGGCACTAAGCATTGAGTGTGAAAACTGAGTTTCCTTGAGAGCTGCTTGGAAGCCTGATGGTGTGTGAAGTTAGTGAGCCAAATGGAGTTGTTCTCCCACAAGAACCACTCGGCTGATCCTTCTTCAATATGCCCTTCACCAACATGCAGTGTTTCCTTGATTGAATTAGCTCTCACACAATATTTGCGTCTAGAGCCTTTGCATTGAGGGCTATCTGAAAATGGCTGTGGCGCTGAAGTTGCCTGTGAATGTGGAGTTGGTGGCATGTGAAACCCGCATGTGGAGCATTCGTTTTGTGTGGGATGCTCTACAGGTTCATTCCTAGATAATGCACTCAAAGGGCACTAAGCATAGAGTGTGAAACTGAGTTTCCTTGAGAGCTGCTTGGAAGCCTGATGGTGTGTGAAGTTAGTGAGCCAAATGGAGTTGTTCTCCCACAAGAACCACTCGGCTGATCCTTCTTCAATATGCCCTCCCAACATGCAGTGTTTCCTTGATTGAATTAGCTCTCACACTAATATTTGCGTCTAGAGCCTTTGCATGAGGGCTATCTGAAAACGGCTGTGGCGCTGAAGTTGCCTGTGAATGTGGGGTTGGTGGCATGTGAAACCCGCATGTGGAGCATTCGTTTGTGTGGGATGCTGACCAAGCTTCATTTCAGTCCTAGGCACACATAGAGCACTAAGCATAGAGTGTGAAAACTGAGTTTCCTTGAGAGCTGCTTGGAAGCCTGATGGTGTGTGAGTTAGTGAGCCAAATGGAGTTGTTCTCCCACAAGAACCACTCGGCTGATCCTTCTTCAATATGCCCTTCACCAACATGCAGTGTTTCCTTGATTA
>NW_026699265.1:0-40667 GCF_030435755.1 Ochotona princeps | reverse complement strand
TAGAACCTTTGCATTGAGGGCTATCTGAAAATGGCTTTGGCGCTGAAGTTTTCTGTGAATGTGGAGTTGGTGGCATGTGAAACCCGCATGTGGAGCATTGGTTTGTGTGGGATGCTCTACCAGGTTCATTCCTAGATAATGCACTCAAAGGGCATTAAGCCTAGAGTGTGAAAACTGAGTTTCCTTGAGAGCTGCTTGGAAGCCTGATGGTGTGTGAAGTTAGTGAGCCAAATGGAGTTGTTCTCCCACAAGAACCACTCTCCTGATCTTCTTCAATATGCGCTTCACCAACATGCAGTGTTTCCTTGATTGAATTAGCTCTCACACCAATATTTGCGCCTAGAGCCTTTGCATTGAGGGCTATCTGAAAATGGCTTTGGCGCTGAAGTGTCTGTGAATGTGGAGTTGGTGGCATGTGAAACCCGCATGTGGAGCATTGGTTTGTGTGGGATGCTCTACCAGGAGCATTTCATTCCTAGGCACTCAAAGGGCATTAAGCCTAGAGTGTGAAAACTGAGTTTCCTTGAGAGCTGCTTGGAAGCCTCATGGTGTGTGAAGTTAGTGAGCCAAATGGAGTTGTTGTCCCACAAGAACCACTCGCTGATTCTTCTTCAATATGCGCTTCACCAACATGCAGTGTTTCCTTGATTGAATTAGCTCTCACACCAATATTTTCGCCTAGAGCCTTTGCATTGAGGGCTATCTGAAAATGCTTTGGCGCTGAAGTTGTCTGTGAAGTGGAGTTGGTGGCATGTGAAACCCGCATGTGGAGCATTGGTTTGTGTGGGATGCTCTACCAGGTTCATTCCTACATAATGCACTCAAAGGGCACTAAGCATAGAGTGTGAAAACTGAGTTTCCTTGAGAGCTGCTTGGAAGCCTGATGGTGTGTGAAGTTAGTGAGCCAAATGGAGTTGTTCCCCCACAAGAACCACTCGCCTGATTCTTCTTCAATATGCGCATCACCAACATGCAGTGTTTCCTTGATTGAATTAGCTCTCACACCAATATTTGCGCCTAGAGCCTTTGTATGAGGGCTATCTGAAAATGGCTTTGGCGCTGAAGTTGTCTGTGAATGTGGAGTTGGTGGCATGTGAAACCCGCATGTGGAGCATTGGTTTGTGTGGGATGCTCTACCAGGTGCATTTCAGTCCTAGGCACTCAAAGGGCATTAAGCCTAGAGTGTGAAAACTGAGTTTCCTTGAGAGCTGCTTGGAAGCCTGATGGTGTGTGAAGTTAGTGAGCCAAATGGAGTTGTTCTCCCACAAGAACCACTCGGCTGATTCTTCTTCAATATGCGCTTCACCAACATGCAGTGTTTCCTTGATTGAATTAGCTCTCACACCAATATTTTCGCCTAGAGCCTTTGCATTGAGGGCTATCTGAAAATGCTTTGGCGCTGAAGTTGTCTGTGAATGTGGAGTTGGTGGCATGTGAAACCCGCATGTGGAGCATTGGTTTGTGTGGGATGCTCTACCAGGTGCATTTCATTCCTAGGCACTCAAAGGGCATTAAGCCTAGAGTGTGAAAACTGAGTTTCCTTGAGAGCTGCTTGGAAGCCTGATGGTGTGTGAAGTTAGTGAGCCAAATGAGTTGTTCTCCCACAAGAGCCACTCGGCTGATTCTTCTTCAATATGCACTTCACCAACATGCAGTGTTTCCTTGATTGAATTAGCTCTCACACCAATATTTGCGTCTAGAGCCTTTGCATTGAGGGCTATCTGAAATTGCTTTGGCGCTGAGTTGTCTGTGAATGTGGAGTTGGTGGCATGTGAAACCCGCATGTGGAGCATTGGTTCGTGTGGGATGCTCTACCAGGTTCATTCCTACATAATGCACTCAAAGGGCATTAAGCCTAGAGTGTGAAAACTGAGTTTCCTTGAGAGCTGCTTGGAAGCCTGATGGTGTGTGAAGTTAGTGAGCCAAATGGAGTGTTCTCCCACAAGAACCACTCGGCTGATTCTTCTTCAATATGCGCTTCACCAACATGCAGTGTTTCCTTGATTGAATTAGCTCACACCAATATTTGGGCCTAGAGCCTTTGCATTGAGGGCTATCTGAAAATGGCTTTGGCGCTGAAGTTGTCTGTGAATGTGGAGTTGGTGGCATGTGAAACCCGCATGTGGAGCATTGGTTTGTGTGGATGCTCTACCAGGTTCATATTCCTACATAATGCACTCAAATGGCACTAAGCATAGAGTGTGAAAACTGAGTTTCCTTGAGAGCTGCATGGAAGCCTGATGGTGTGTGAAGTTAGTGAGCAAATGGAGTTGTTCTCCCACAAGAACCACTCGGCTGATTCTTCTTCAATATGCGCTTCACCAACATGCAGTGTTTCCTTGATTGAATTAGCTCTCACACCAATATTTGTGCCTAGAGCCTTTGCATTGAGGGCTATCTGAAAATGGCTTTGGCGCTGAAGTTGTCTGTGAATGTGGAGTTGGTGGCATGTGAAACCCGCATGTGGAGCATTGGTTTGTGTGGGATGCTCTACCAGGTTCATTCCTACATAATGCACTCAAAGGGCATTAAGCCTAGAGTGTGAAAACTGAGTTTCCTTGAGAGCTGCTTGGAAGCCTGATGGTGTGTGAAGTTAGTGAGCCAAATGGAGTTGTTGTCCACAAGAACCACTCGGCTGATTCTTCTTCAATATGCGCTTCACCCACATGCAGTGTTTCCTTGATTGAATTAGCTCTCACACAAATATTTTCGCCTAGAGCCTTTGCATTGAGGGGTATCTGAAAATGGCTTTGGCGCTGAAGTTGTCTGTGAATGTGGAGTTGGTGGCATGTGAAACCCGCATGTGGAGCATTGGTTTGTGTGGGATGCTCTACCAGGTTCATTTCATTCCTAGGCACTCAAAGGGCATTAAGCCTAGAGTGTGAAAACTGAGTTTCCTTGAGAGCTGCTTGGAAGCCTGATGGTGTGTGAAGTTAGTGAGCCAAATGGAGTTGTTCTCCCACAAGAACCACTCGGCTGATTCTTCTTCAATATGCGCTTCACCAACATGCAGTGTTTCCTTGATTGAATTAGCTCTCACACAAATATTTTCGCCTAGAGCCTTTGCATTGAGGGCTATCTGAAAATGGCTTTGGCGCTGAAGTTGTCTGCGAATGTGGAGTTGGTGGCATGTGAAACCCGCATGTGGAGCATTGGTTTGTGTGGGATGCTCTACCAGGTTCATTCCTAGATAATGCACTCAAAGGGCATTAAGCCTAGAGTGTGAAAACTGAGTTTCCTTGAGAGCTGCATGGAAGCCTGATGGTGTGTGAAGTTAGTGAGCCAAATGGAGTTGTTCTCCCACAAGAACCACTCGCCTGATTCTTCTTCAATATGCGCTTCACCAACATGCAGTGTTTCCTTGATTGAATTAGCTCTCACACCAATATTTTCGCCTAGAGCCTTTGCATTGAGGGCTATCTGAAAATGGCTTTGGCGCTGAAGTTGTCTGTGAATGTGGAGTTGGTGGCATGTGAAACCCGCATGTGGAGCATTGGTTTGTGTGGGATGCTCTACCAGGTTCATTCCTACATAATGCACTCAACGGGCACTAAGCATAGAGTGTGAAAACTGAGTTTCCTTGAGAGCTGCTTGGAAGCCTGATGGTGTGTGAAGTTAGTGAGCCAAATGGAGTTGTTGTCCCACAAGAACCACTCGGCTGATTCTTCTTCAATATGCGCTTCACCAACATGCAGTGTTTCCTTGATTGAATTAGCTCTCACACCAATATTTGCGCCTAGAGCCTTTGCATTGAGGGCTATCTGAAAATGGCTTTGTCGCTGAAGTTGTCTGTGAATGTGGAGTTGGTGGCATGTGAAATCCGCATGTGGAGCATTGGTTTGTTTGGGATGCTCTACCAGGTTCATTCCTACATAATGCACTCAAAGGGCATTAAGCCTAGAGTGTGAAAACTGAGTTTCCTTGAGAGCTGCTTGGAAGCCTGATGGTGTGTGAAGTTAGTGAGCCAAATGGAGTTGTTCTCCCACAAGAACCACTCGGCTGATTCTTCTTCAATATGCGCTTCACCAACATGCAGTGTTTCCTTGATTGAATTAGCTCTCACACCAATATTTTCGCCTAGAGCCTTTGCATTGAGGGCTATCTGAAAATGGCTGTGGCGCTGAAGTTGCCTGTGAATGTGGAGTTGGTGGCATGTGAAACCCGCATGTGGAGCATTGGTTTGTGTGGGATGCTCTACCAGGTTCATTCCTAGATAATGCACTCAACGGGCACTAAGCATAGAGTGTGAAAACTGAGTTTCCTTGAGAGCTGCTTGGAAGCCTGATGGTGTGTGAAGTTAGTGAGCCAAATGGAGTTGTTGTCCCACAAGAACCACTCGGCTGATTCTTCTTCAATATGCGCTTCACCAACATGCAGTGTTTCCTTGATTGAATTAGCTCTCACACCAATATTTGCGCCTAGAGCCTTTGCATTGAGGGCTATCTGAAAATGGCTTTGGCGCTGAAGTTGTCTGTGAATGTGGAGTTGGTGGCATGTGAAACCCGCATGTGGAGCATTGGTTTGTGTGGGATGCTCTACCAGGTTCATTCCTACATAATGCACTCAAAGGGCATTAAGCCTAGAGTGTGAAAACTGAGTTTCCTTGAGAGCTGCTTGGAAGCCTGATGGTGTGTGAAGTTAGTGAGCCAAATGGAGTTGTTCTCCCACAAGAACCACTCGGCTGATTCTTCTTCAATATGCGCTTCACCAACATGCAGTGTTTCCTTGATTGAATTAGCTCTCACACCAATATTTTCTCCTAGAGCCTTTGCATTGAGGGCTATCTGAAAATGGCTTTGGCGCTGAAGTTGTCTGTGAATGTGGAGTTGGTGGCATGTGAAACCCGCATGTGGAGCATTGGTTTGTGTGGGATGCTCTACCAGGTTCATTACTAGATAACGCACTCAAAGGGCATTAAGCCTAGAGTGTGAAAACTGAGTTTCCTTGAGAGCTGCTTGGAACCCTGATGGTGTGTGAAGTTAGTGAGCCAAATGGAGTTGTTCTCCCACAAGAACCACTCGGCTGATTCTTCTTCAATATGCGCTTCACCAACATGCAGTGTTTCCTTGATTGAATTAGCTCTCACACCAATATTTGTGCCTAGAGCCTTTGTATTGAGGGCTATCTGAAAATGGCTTTGGCGCTGAAGTTGTCTGTGAATGTGGAGTTGGTGGCATGTGAAACCCGCATGTGGAGCATTGGTTTGTGTGGGATGCTCTACAAGGTTCATTCCTAGATAATGCACTCAAAGGGCATTAAGCCTAGAGTGTGAAAACTGAGTTTCCTTGAGAGCTGCTTGGAAGCCTGATGGTGTGTGAAGTTAGTGAGCCAAATGGAGTTGTTGTCCCACAAGAACCACTCGGCTGATTCTTCTTCAATATGCGCATCACCAACATGCAGTGTTTCTTTGATTGAATTAGCTCTCACACCAATATTTGGGCCTGGAGCCTTTGCATTGAGGGCTATCTGAAAACGGCTTTGGCGCTGAAGTTGTCTGTGAATGTGGAGTTGGTGGCATGTGAAACCCGCATGTGGAGCATTGGTTCGTGTGGGATGCTCTACCAGGTTCATTTCAGTCCTAGGCACTCAAAGGGCACTAATCCTAGAGTGTGAAAACTGAGTTTCCTTGAGAGCTGCTTGGAAGCCTGATGGTGTGTGAAGTTAGTGAGCCAAATGGAGGTGTTCTCCCACAAGAACCACTCGGCTGATTCTTCTTCAATATGCGCTTCACCAACATGCAGTGTTTCCTTGATTGAATTAGCTCTCACACCAATATTTGCGCCTAGAGCCTTTGTATTGAGGGCTATCTGAAAATGGCTTTGGCGCTGAAGTTGTCTGTGAATGTGGAGTTGGTGGCATGTGAAACCCGCATGTGGAGCATTGGTTTGTGTGGGATGCTCTACCAGGTTCATTTCATTCCTAGGCACTCAAAGGGCATTAAGCCTAGAGTGTGAAAACTGAGTTTCCTTGAGAGCTGCTTGGAAGCCTGATGGTGTGTGAAGTTAGTGAGCCAAATGGAGTTGTTCTCCCACAAGAACCACTCGGCTGATTCTTCTTCAATATGCGCTTCACCAACATGCAGTGTTTCCTTGATTGAATTAGCTCTCACACCAATATATTCGCCTAGAGCCTTTGCATTGAGGGCTATCTGAAAATGGCTTTGGCGCTGAAGTTGTCTGCGAATGTGGAGTTGGTGGCATGTGAAACCCGCATGTGGAGCATTGGTTTGTGTGGGATGCTCTACCAGGTTCATTCCTAGATAATGCACTCAAAGGGAATTAAGCCTAGAGTGTGAAAACTGAGTTTCCTTGAGAGCTGCTTGGAAGCCTGATGGTGTGTGAAGTTAGTGAGCCAAATGGAGTTGTTCTCCCACAAGAACCACTCGGCTGATTCTTCTTCAATATGCGCTTCACCAACATGCAGTGTTTCCTTGATTGAATTAGCTCTAACACCAATATTTGCGCCTAGAGCCTTTGTATTGAGGGCTATCTGAAAATGGCTTTGGCGCTGAAGTTGTCTGTGAATGTGGAGTTGGTGGCATGTGAAACCCGCATGTGGAGCATTGGTTTGTGTGGGATGCTCTACCAGGTTCATTTCAGTCCTAGGCACTCAAAGGGCATTAAGCCTAGAGTGTGAAAACTGAGTTTCCTTGAGAGCTGCTTGGAAGCCTGAAGGTGTGTGAAGTTAGTGAGCCAAATGGAGTTGTTCTCCCACAAGAACCACTCGGCTGATTCTTCTTCAATATGCGCTTCACCAACATGCAGTGTTTCCTTGATTGAATTAGCTCTCACACCAATATTTTCTCCTAGAGCCTTTGCATTGAGGGCTATCTGAAAATGGCTTTGGCGCTGAAGTTGTCTGTGAATGTGGAGTTGGTGGCATGTGAAACCCGCATGTGGAGCATTGGTTTGTGTGGGATGCTCTACCAGGTTCATTCCTACATAATGCACTCAAAGGGCATTAAGCCTAGAGTGTGAAAACTGAGATTCCTTGAGAGCTGCTTGGAAGCCTGATGGTGTGTGAAGTTAGTGAGCCAAATGGAGTTGTTCTCCCACAAGAACCACTCGGCTGATTCTTCTTCAATATGCGCTTCACCAACATGCAGTGTTTCCTTGATTGAATTAGCTCTCACACCAATATTTGCACCTAGAGCCTTTGCATTGAGGGCTATCTGAAAATGGCTTTGGCGCTGAAGTTGTCTGTGAATGTGGAGTTGGTGGCATGTGAAACCCGCATGTGGAGCATTGGTTTGTGTGGGATGCTCTACCAGGTTCATTCCTACATAATGCACTCAAAGGGCATTAAGCCTAGAGTGTGAAAACTGAGTTTCCTTGAGAGCTGCTTGGAAGCCTGATGGTGTGTGAAGTTAGTGAGCCAAATGGAGTTGTTCTCCCACAAGAACCACTCGGCTGATTCTTCTTCAATATGCGCTTCACCAACATGCAGTGTTTCCTTGATTGAATTAGCTCTCACACCAATATTTGCACCTAGAACCTTTGCATTGAGGGCTATCTGAAAATGGCTTTGGCGCTGAAGTTTTCTGTGAATGTGGAGTTGGTGGCATGTGAAACCCGCATGTGGAGCATTGGTTTGTGTGGGATGCTCTACCAGGTTCATTCCTAGATAATGCACTCAAAGGGCATTAAGCCTAGAGTGTGAAAACTGAGTTTCCTTGAGAGCTGCTTGGAAGCCTGATGGTGTGTGAAGTTAGTGAGCCAAATGGAGGTGTTCTCCCACAAGAACCACTCTCCTGATTCTTCTTCAATATGCGCTTCACCAACATGCAGTGTTTCCTTGATTGAATTAGCTCTCACACCAATATTTGCGCCTAGAGCCTTTGCATTGAGGGCTATCTGAAAATGGCTTTGGCGCTGAAGTTGTCTGTGAATGTGGAGTTGGTGGCATGTGAAACCCGCATGTGGAGCATTGGTTTGTGTGGGATGCTCTACCAGGAGCATTTCATTCCTAGGCACTCAAAGGGCATTAAGCCTAGAGTGTGAAAACTGAGTTTCCTTGAGAGCTGCTTGGAAGCCTCATGGTGTGTGAAGTTAGTGAGCCAAATGGAGTTGTTGTCCCACAAGAACCACTCGGCTGATTCTTCTTCAATATGCGCTTCACCAACATGCAGTGTTTCCTTGATTGAATTAGCTCTCACACCAATATTTTCGCCTAGAGCCTTTGCATTGAGGGCTATCTGAAAATGGCTTTGGCGCTGAAGTTGTCTGTGAATGTGGAGTTGGTGGCATGTGAAACCCGCATGTGGAGCATTGGTTTGTGTGGGATGCTCTACCAGGTTCATTCCTACATAATGCACTCAAAGGGCACTAAGCATAGAGTGTGAAAACTGAGTTTCCTTGAGAGCTGCTTGGAAGCCTGATGGTGTGTGAAGTTAGTGAGCCAAATGGAGTTGTTCCCCCACAAGAACCACTCGCCTGATTCTTCTTCAATATGCGCATCACCAACATGCAGTGTTTCCTTGATTGAATTAGCTCTCACACCAATATTTGCGCCTAGAGCCTTTGTATTGAGGGCTATCTGAAAATGGCTTTGGCGCTGAAGTTGTCTGTGAATGTGGAGTTGGTGGCATGTGAAACCCGCATGTGGAGCATTGGTTTGTGTGGGATGCTCTACCAGGTGCATTTCAGTCCTAGGCACTCAAAGGGCATTAAGCCTAGAGTGTGAAAACTGAGTTTCCTTGAGAGCTGCTTGGAAGCCTGATGGTGTGTGAAGTTAGTGAGCCAAATGGAGTTGTTGTCCCACAAGAACCACTCGGCTGATTCTTCTTCAATATGCGCTTCACCAACATGCAGTGTTTCCTTGATTGAATTAGCTCTCACACCAATATTTTCGCCTAGAGCCTTTGCATTGAGGGCTATCTGAAAATGGCTTTGGCGCTGAAGTTGTCTGTGAATGTGGAGTTGGTGGCATGTGAAACCCGCATGTGGAGCATTGGTTTGTGTGGGATGCTCTACCAGGTGCATTTCATTCCTAGGCACTCAAAGGGCATTAAGCCTAGAGTGTGAAAACTGAGTTTCCTTGAGAGCTGCTTGGAAGCCTGATGGTGTGTGAAGTTAGTGAGCCAAATGGAGTTGTTCTCCCACAAGAGCCACTCGGCTGATTCTTCTTCAATATGCACTTCACCAACATGCAGTGTTTCCTTGATTGAATTAGCTCTCACACCAATATTTGCGTCTAGAGCCTTTGCATTGAGGGCTATCTGAAAATTGCTTTGGCGCTGAAGTTGTCTGTGAATGTGGAGTTGGTGGCATGTGAAACCCGCATGTGGAGCATTGGTTCGTGTGGGATGCTCTACCAGGTTCATTCCTACATAATGCACTCAAAGGGCATTAAGCCTAGAGTGTGAAAACTGAGTTACCTTGAGAGCTGCTTGGAAGCCTGATGGTGTGTGAAGTTAGTGAGCCAAATGGAGGTGTTCTCCCACAAGAACCACTCGGCTGATTCTTCTTCAATATGCGCTTCACCAACATGCAGTGTTTCCTTGATTGAATTAGCTCTCACACCAATATATTCGCCTAGAGCCTTTGCATTGAGGGCTATCTGAAAATGGCTTTGGCGCTGAAGTTGTCTGTGAATGTGGAGTTGGTGGCATGTGAAACCCGCATGTGGAGCATTGGTTTGTGTGGGATGCTCTACCAGGTTCATTCCTACATAATGCACTCAAATGGCACTAAGCATAGAGTGTGGAAAACTGAGTTTCCTTGAGAGCTGCATGGAAGCCTGATGGTGTGTGAAGTTAGTGAGCCAAATGGAGTTGTTCTCCCACAAGAACCACTCGGCTGATTCTTCTTCAATATGCGCTTCACCAACATGCAGTGTTTCCTTGATTGAATTAGCTCTCACACCAATATTTGTGCCTAGAGCCTTTGCATTGAGGGCTATCTGAAAATGGCTTTGGCGCTGAAGTTGTCTGCGAATGTGGAGTTGGTGGCATGTGAAACCCGCATGTGGAGCATTGGTTTGTGTGGGATGCTCTACCAGGTTCATTCCTAGATAATGCACTCAAAGGGCATTAAGCCTAGAGTGTGAAAACTGAGTTTCCTTGAGAGCTGCATGGAAGCCTGATGGTGTGTGAAGTTAGTGAGCCAAATGGAGTTGTTCTCCCACAAGAACCACTCGCCTGATTCTTCTTCAATATGCGCTTCACCAACATGCAGTGTTTCCTTGATTGAATTAGCTCTCACACCAATATTTGGGCCTAGAGCCTTTGCATTGAGGGCTACCTGAAAACGGCTTTGGCGCTGAAGTTGTCTGTGAATGTGGAGTTGGTGGCATGTGAAACCCGCATGTGGAGCATTGGTTCGTGTGGGATGCTCTACCAGGTTCATTTCAGTCCTAGGCACTCAAAGGGCACTAAGCATAGAGTGTGAAAACTGAGTTTCCTTGAGAGCTGCTTGGAAGCCTGATGGTGTGTGAAGTTAGTGAGCCAAATGGAGTTGTTCTCCCACAAGAGCCACTCGGCTGATTCTTCTTCAATATGCACTTCACCAACATGCAGTGTTTCCTTGATTGAATTAGCTCTCACACCAATATTTGCGTCTAGAGCCTTTGCATTGAGGGCTATCTGAGAATGGCTTTGGCGCTGAAGTTGTCTGTGAATGTGGAGTTGGTGGCATGTGAAACCCGCATGTGGAGCATTGGTTTGTGTGGGATGCTCTACCAGGTTCATTCCTTGATAATGCACTCAAAGGGCATTAAGCCTAGAGTGTGAAACCTGAGTTTCCTTGAGAGCTGCTTGGAAGCCTGATGGTGTGTGAAGTTAGTGAGCCAAATGGAGTTGTTCTCCCACAAGAGCCACTCGGCTGATTCTTCTTCAATATGCACTTCACCAACATGCAGTGTTTCCTTGATTGAATTAGCTCTCACACCAATATTTGCGTCTAGAGCCTTTGCATTGAGGGCTATCTGAAAATGGCTTTGGCGCTGAAGTTGTCTGTGAATGTGGAGTTGGTGGCATGTGAAACCCTCATGTGGAGCATTGGTTTGTGTGGGATGCTCTACCAGGTTCATTCCTACATAATGCACTCAAAGGGCATTAAGCCTAGAGTGTGAAAACTGAGTTACCTTGAGAGCTGCTTGGAAGCCTGATGGTGTGTGAAGTTTGTGAGCCAAATGGAGTTGTTCTCCCACAAGAGCCACTCGGCTGATTCTTCTTCAATATGCGCTTCACCAACATGCAGTGTTTCCTTGATTGAATTAGCTCTCACACCAATATTTGTGCCTAGAGCCTTTGCATTGAGGGCTATCTGAAAATAGCTTTGGCGCTGAAGTTGTCTGTGAATGTGGAGTTGGTGGCATGTGAAACCCGCATGTGGAGCATTGGTTTGTGTGGGATGCTCTACCAGGTTCATTCCTACATAATGCACTCAAAGGGCATTAAGCCTAGAGTGTGAAAACTGAGTTTCCTTGAGAGCTGCTTGGAAGCCTGATGGTGTGTGAAGTTAGTGAGCCAAATGGAGTTGTTCTCCCACAAGAACCACTCGGCTGATTCTTCTTCAATATGCGCTTCACCAACATGCAGTGTTTCCTTGATTGAATTAGCTCTCACACCAATATTTGCGCCTAGAGCCTTTGCATTGAGGGCTATCTGAAAATGGCTTTGGCGCTGAAGTTGTCTGTGAATGTGGAGTTGGTGGCATGTGAAACCCGCATGTGGAGCATTGGTTTGTGTGGGATGCTCTACCAGGTTCATTTCAGTCCTAGGCACTCAAAGGGCATTAAGCCTAGAGTGTGAAAACTGAGTTTCCTTGAGAGCTGCATGGAAGCCTGATGGTGTGTGAAGTTAGTGAGCCAAATGGAGTTGTTGTCCCACAAGAACCACTCGGCTGATTCTTCTTCAATATGCGCTTCACCAACATGCAGTGTTTCCTTGATTGAATTAGCTCTCACACCAATATTTTCGCCTAGAGCCTTTGCATTGAGGGCTATCTGAAAATGGCTTTGGCGCTGAAGTTGTCTGTGAATGTGGAGTTGGTGTCATGTGAAACCCGCATGTGGAGCATTGGTTTGTGTGGGATGCTCTACCAGGTTCATTCCTAGATAATGCACTCAAAGGGCATTAAGCCTAGAGTGTGAAAACTGAGTTTCCTTGAGAGCTGCTTGGAAGCCTGATGGTGTATGAAGTTAGTGAGCCAAATGGAGTTGTTCTCCCACAAGAACCACTCGGCTGATTCTTCTTCAATATGCGCTTCACCAACATGCAGTGTTTCCTTGATTGAATTAGCTCTCACACCAATATTTGCGTCTAGAGCCTTTGCATTGAGGGCTATCTGAAAATGGCTTTGGCGCTGAAGTTGTCTGTGAATGTGGAGTTGGTGGCATGTGAAACCCGCATGTGGAGCATTGGTTTGTGTGGGATGCTCTACCAGGTTCATTCCTACATAATGCACTCAAAGGGCATTAAGCCTAGAGTGTGAAAACTGAGTTTCCTTGAGAGCTGCTTGGAAGCCTGATGGTGTGTGAAGTTAGTGAGCCAAATGGAGTTTTTTTCCCACAAGAACCACTCGGCTGATACTTCTTCAATATGCGCTTCACCAACATGCAGTGTTTCCTTGATTGAATTAGCTCTCACACCAATATTTGCGCCTAGAGCCTTTGTATTGAGGGCTATCTGAAAATGGCTTTGGCGCTGAAGTTGTCTGTGAATGTGGAGTTGGTGGCATGTGAAACCCGCATGTGGAGCATTCGTTTGTGTGGGATGCTCTACCAGGTTCATTTCATTCCTAGGCACTCAAAGGCATTAAGCCTAGAGTGTAAAAACTGAGTTTCCTTGAGAGCTGCATGGAAGCCTGATGGTGTGTGAAGTTAGTGAGCCAAATGGAGGTGTTCTCCCACAAGAACCACTCGGCTGATTCTTCTTCAATATGCGCTTCACCAACATGCAGTGTTTCCTTGAGTGAATTAGCTCTCACACCAATATTTGCGCCTAGAGCCTTTGTATTGAGGGCTATCTGAAAATGGCTTTGGCGCTGAAGTTGTCTGTGAATGTGGAGTTGGTGGCATGTGAAACCCGCATGTGGAGCATTGGTTTGTGTGGGATGCTCTACCAGGTTCATTTCATTCCTAGGCAATCAAAGGGCATTAAGCCTAGAGTGTGAAAACTGAGTTTCCTTGAGAGCTGCTTGGAAGCCTGATGGTGTGTGAAGTTAGTGAGCCAAATGGAGTTGTTCTCCCACAAGAACCACTTGGCTGATTCTTCTTCAATATGCGCTTCACCAACATGCAGTGTTTCCTTGATTGAATTAGCTCTCACACCAATATTTGCGCCTAGAGCCTTTGCATTGAGGGCTATCTGAAAATGGCTTTGGCGCTGAAGTTGTCTGTGAATGTGGAGTTGGTGGCATGTGAAACCCGCATGTGGAGCATTGGTTTGTGTGGGATGCTCTACCAGGTTCATTCCTAGATAATGCACTCAAAGGGCATTAAGCCTAGAGTGTGAAAACTGAGTTTCCTTGAGAGCTGCTTGGAAGCCTGATGGTGTGTGAAGTTAGTGAGCCAAATGGAGTTGTTCTCCCACAAGAACCACTCGGCTGATTCTTCTTCAATATGCGCTTCACCAACATGCAGTGTTTCCTTGATTGAATTAGCTCTCACACCAATATTTGGGCCTGGAGCCTTTGCATTGAGGGCTACCTGAAAACGGCTTTGGCGCTGAAGTTGTCTGTGAATGTGGAGTTGGTGGCATGTGAAACCCGCATGTGGAGCATTGGTTCGTGTGGGATGCTCTACCAGGTTCATTTCAGTCCTAGGCACTCAAAGGGCACTAATCCTAGAGTGTGAAAACTGAGTTTCCTTGAGAGCTGCTTGGAAGCCTGATGGTGTGTGAAGTTAGTGAGCCAAATGGAGTTGTTCTCCCACAAGAGCCACTCAGCTGGTTCTTCTTCAATATGCACTTCACCAACATGCAGTGTTTCCTTGATTGAATTAGCTCTCACACCAATATTTGCGTCTAGAGCCTTTGCATTGAGGGCTATCTGAAAATGGCTTCGGCGCTGAAGTTGTCTGTGAATGTGGAGTTGGTGGCATGTGAAACCCGCATGTGGAGCATTGGTTTGTGTGGGATGCTCTACCAGGTTCATTTCAGTCGTAGGCACTCAAAGGGCATTAAGCCTAGAGTGTGAAAACTGAGTTTCCTTGAGAGCTGCTTGGAAGCCTGATGGTGTGTGAAGTTAGTGAGCCAAATGGAGTTGTTCTCCCACAAGAACCACTCGGCTGATTCTTCTTCAATATGCGCTTCACCAACATGCAGTGTTTCCTTGATTGAATTAGCTCTCACACCAATATTTGCGCCTAGAGCCTTTGCATTGAGATCTATCTGAAAATGGCTTTGGCGCTGAAGTTGTCTGTGAATGTGGAGTTGGTGGCATGTGAAACCCGCATGTGGAGCATTGGTTTGTGTGGGATGCTCTACCAGGTTCATTCCTAGATAATGCACTCAAAGGGCATTAAGCCTAGAGTGTGAAAACTGAGTTTCCTTGAGAGCTGCATGGAAGCCTGATGGTGTGTGAAGTTAGTGAGCCAAAATGGAGTTGTTCTCCCACAAGAACCACTCGGCTGATTCTTCTTCAATATGCGCTTCACCAACATGCAGTGTTTCCTTGATTGAATTAGCTCTCACACCAATATTTGCGCCTAGAGCCTTTGCATTGAGGGCTATCTGAAAATGGCTTTGGCGCTGAAGTTGTCTGTGAATGTGGAGTTGGTGGCATGTGAAACCCGCATGTGGAGCATTCGTTTGTGTGGGATGCTCTACCAGGTTCATTTCAGTCCTAGGCACTCAAAGGGCATTAAGCCTAGAGTGTGAAAACTGAGTTTCCTTGAGAGCTGCTTGGAAGCCTGATGGTGTGTGAAGTTAGTGAGCCAAATGGAGTTGTTCTCCCACAAGAACCACTCGGCTGATTCTTCTTCAATATGCGCTTCACCAACATGCAGTGTTTCCTTGATTAAATTAGCTCTCACACCAATATTTGCACCTAGAGCCTTTGCATTGAGGGCTATCTGAAAATGGCTTTGGTGCTGAAGTTGTCTGTGAATGTGGAGTTGGTGGCATGTGAAACCCGCATGTGGAGCATTGGTTTGTGTGGGATGTTCTACCAGGTTCATTCCTACATAATGCACTCAAAGGGCATTAAGCCTAGAGTGTGAAAACTGAGTTTCCTTGAGAGCTGCTTGGAAGCCTGATGGTGTGTGAAGTTAGTGAGCCAAATGGAGTTGTTCTCCCACAAGAACCACTCGGCTGATTTTTCTTCAATATGCGCTTCACCAACATGCAGTGTTTCCTTGATTGAATTAGCTCTCACACCAATATTTGGGCCTAGAGCCTTTGCATTGAGGGCTATCTGAAAATGGCTTTGGCGCTGAAGTTGTCTGTGAATGTGGAGTTGGTGGCATGTGAAACCCGCATGTGGAGCATTCGTTTGTGTGGGATGCTCTACCAGGTTCATTCCTAGATAATGCACTCAAAGGGCATTAAGCCTAGAGTGTGAAAACTGAGTTTCCTTGAGAGCTGCATGGAAGCCTGATGGTGTGTGAAGTTAGATCGCCAAAATGGAGTTGTTCTCCCACAAGAACCACTCAGCTGATTCTTCTTCAATATGCGCTTCACCAACATGCAGGGTTTCCTTGAGTGAATTAGCTCTCACACCAATATTTTCGCCTAGAGCCTTTGCATTGAGGGCTATCTGAAAATGGCTTTGGCGCTGAAGTTGTCTGTGAATGTGGAGTTGGTGGCATGTGAAACCCGCATGTGGAGCATTGGTTTGTGTGGGATGCTCTACCAGGTTCATTCCTACATAATGCACTCAAAGGGCATTAAGCCTAGAGTGTGAAAACTGAGTTTCCTTGAGAGCTGCTTGGAAGCCTGATGGTGTGTGAAGTTAGTGAGCCAAATGGAGGTGTTCTCCCACAAGAACCACTCGGCTGATTCTTCTTCAATATGCGCTTCACCAACATGCAGTGTTTCCTTGATTGAATTAGCTCTCACACCAATATTTAGGCCTGGAGCCTTTGCATTGAGAGCTACCTGAAAACGGCTTTGGCGCTGAAGTTGTCTGTGAATGTGGAGTTGGTGGCATGTGAAACCCGCATGTGGAGCATTGGTTTGTGTGATAAGCTCACCAAGCTTCATTTCAGTCCTAGGCACTCAAAGGGCATTAAGCCTAGAGTGTGAAAACTGAGTTTCCTTGAGAGCTGCTTGGAAGCCTGATGGTGTGTGAAGTTAGTGAGCCAAATGGAGTTGTTCTCCCACAAGAACCACTCGGCTGATTCTTCTTCAATATGCGCTTCACCAACATGCAGTGTTTCCTTGATTGAATCAGCTCTCACACCACTATTTGCACCTAGAGCCTTTGCATTGAGGGCTATCTGAAAATGGCTTTGGCGCTGAAGTTGTCTGTGAATGTGGAGTTGGTGGCATGTGAAACCCGCATGTGGAGCATTGGTTTGTGTGGGATGCTCTACCAGGTTCATTCCTAGATAATGCACTCAAAGGGCATTAAGCCTAGAGTGTGAAAACTGAGTTTCCTTGAGAGCTGCTTGGAAGCCTGATGGTGTGTGAAGTTAGTGAGCCAAATGGAGTTGTTCTCCCACAAGAACCACTCGGCTGATTCTTCTTCAATATGCGCTTCACCAACATGCAGTGTTTCCTTGATTGAATTAGCTCTCACACCAATATTTGCGCCTAGAGCCTTTGCATTGAGATCTATCCGAAAATGGCTTTGGCGCTGAAGTTGTCTGTGAATGTGGAGTTGGTGGCATGTGAAACCCGCATGTGGAGCATTGGTTTGTGTGGGATGCTCTACCAGGTTCATTCCTAGATAATGCACTCAAAGGGCATTAAGCCTAGAGTGTGAAAACTGAGTTTCCTTGAGAGCTGCTTGGAAGCCTGATGGTGTGTGAAGTTAGTGAGCCAAATGGAGGTGTTCTCCCACAAGAACCACTCGCCTGATTCTTCTTCAATATGCGCTTCACCAACATGCAGTGTTTCCTTGATTGAATTAGCTCTCACACCAATATTTGGGCCTGGAGCCTTTGCATTGAGAGCTACCTGAAAATGGCTTTGGCGCTGAAGTTGTCTGTGAATGTGAAGTTGGTGGCATGTGAAACCCGCATGTGGAGCATTGGTTTGTGTGGGATGCTCTACCAGGTTCATTTCAGTCCTAGGCACTCAAAGGGCATTAAGCCTAGAGTGTGAAAACTGAGTTTCCTTGAGAGCTGCTTGGAAGCCTGATGGTGTGTGAAGTTAGTGAGCCAAATGGAGTTGTTCTCCCACAAGAACCACTCGGCTGATTCTTCTTCAATATGCGCTTCACCAACAAGCAGTGTTTCCTTGATTGAATTAGCTCTCACACCAATATTTGCGCCTAGAGCCTTTGCATTGAGGGCTATCTGAAAATGGCTTTGGCGCTGAAGTTGTCTGTGAATGTGGAGTTGGTGGCATGTGAAACCCGCATGTGGAGCATTGGTTTGTGTGGGATGCTCTACCAGGTGCATTTCATTCCTAGGCACTCAAAGGGCATTAAGCCTAGAGTGTGAAAACTGAGTTTCCTTGAGAGCTGCTTGAAAGCCTGATGGTGTGTGAAGTTAGTGAGCCAAATGGAGTTGTTCTCCCACAAGAACCACTCGGCTGATTCTTCTTCAATATGCGCATCACCAACATGCAGTGTTTCCTTGATTGAATTAGCTCTCACACCAATATTTGCGCCTAGAGCCTTTGCATTGAGGGCTATCTGAAAATGGCTTTGGCGCTGAAGTTGTCTGTGAATGTGGAGTTGGTGGCATGTGAAACCCGCATGTGGAGCATTGGTTTGTGTGGGATGCTCTACCAGGTTCATTCCTAGATAATGCACTCAAAGGGCATTAAGCCTAGAGTGTGAAAACTGAGTTTCCTTGAGAGCTGCTTGGAAGCCTGATGGTGTGTGAAGTTAGTGAGCCAAATGGAGTTGTTCTCCCACAAGAACCACTCGGCTGATTCTTCTTCAATATGCGCTTCACCAACATGCAGTGTTTCCTTGATTGAATTAGCTCTCACACCAATATTTTCTCCTAGAGCCTTTGCATTGAGGGCTATCTGAAAATGGCTTTGGCGCTGAAGTTGTCTGTGAATGTGGAGTTGGTGGCATGTGAAACCCGCATGTGGAGCATTGGTTTGTGTGGGATGCTCTACCAGGTTCATTCCTACATAATGCACTCAAAGGGCATTAAGCCTAGAGTGTGAAAACTGAGTTTCCTTGAGAGCTGCTTGGAAGCCTGATGGTGTGTGAAGTTAGTGAGCCAAATGGAGTTGTTCTCCCACAAGAACCACTCGGCTGATTCTTCTTCAATATGCGCTTCACCAACATGCAGTGTTTCCTTGATTGAATTAGCTCTCACACCAATATTTGCGCCTAGAGCCTTTGCATTGAAATCTATCTGAAAATGGCTTTGGCGCTGAAGTTGTCTGTGAATGTGGAGTTGGTGGCATGTGAAACCCGCATGTGGAGCATTGGTTTGTGTGGGATGCTCTACAGGTTCATTCCTAGATAATGCACTCAAAGGGCATTAAGCCTAGAGTGTGAAAACTGAGTTTCCTTGAGAGCTGCTTGGAAGCCTGATGGTGTGTGAAGTTAGTGAGCCAAATGGAGTTGTTGTCCCACAAGAACCACTCGGCTGATTCTTCTTCAATATGCGCTTCACCAACATGCAGTGTTTCCTTGATTGAATTAGCTCTCACACCAATATTTGCACCTAGAGCCTTTGCATTGAGGGCTATCTGAAAATGGCTTTGGCGCTGAAGTTGTCTGTGAATGTGGAGTTGGTGGCATGTGAAACCCGCATGTGGAGCATTCGTTTGTGTGGGATGCTCTACCAGGTTCATTTCAGTCCTAGGCACTCAAAGGGCATTAAGCCTAGAGTGTGAAAACTGAGTTTCCTTGAGAGCTGCTTGGAAGCCTGATGGTGTGTGAAGTTAGTGAGCCAAATGGAGTTGTTCTCCCACAAGAACCACTCGGCTGATTCTTCTTCAATATGCGCTTCACCAACATGCAGTGTTTCCTTGATTGAATTAGCTCTCACACCAATATTTCGGCCTAGAGCCTTTGCATTGAGATCTATCTGAAAATGGCTTTGGCGCTGAAGTTGTCTGTGAATGTGGAGTTGGTGGCATGTGAAACCCGCATGTGGAGCATTGGTTTGTGTGGGATGCTCTACCAGGTTCAGTCCTACAAAATGCACTCAAAGGGCATTAAGCCTAGAGTGTGAAAACTGAGTTTCCTTGAGAGCTGCTTGGAAGCCTGATGGTGTGTGAAGTTAGTGAGCCAAATGGAGTTGTTCTCCCACAAGAACCACTCGGCTGATTCTTCTTCAATATGCGCTTCACCAACATGCAGTGTTTCCTTGATTGAATTAGCTCTCACACCAATATTTGCACCTAGAGCCTTTGCATTGAGGGCTATCTGAAAATGGCTTTGGCGCTGAAGTTGTCTGTGAATGTGGAGTTGGTGGCATGTGAAACCCGCATGTGGAGCATTGGTTTGTGTGATAAGCTCACCAAGCTTCATTTGAGTCCTAGGCACTCAAAGGGCATTAAGCCTAGAGTGTGAAAACTGAGTTTCCTTGAGAGCTGCTTGGAAGCCTGATGGTGTGTGAAGTTAGTGAGCCAAATGGAGTTGTTGTCCCACAAGAACCACTCGGCTGATTCTTCTTCAATATGCGCATCACCAACATGCAGTGTTTCCTTGATTGAATTAGCTCTCACACCAATATTTGCGTCTAGAGCCTTTGCATTGAGGGCTGTCTGAAAATGGCTTTGGCGCTGAAGTTGCCTGTGAATGTGGAGTTGGTGGCATGTGAAACCCGCATGTGGAGCATTCGTTTGTGTGGGATGCTCACCAAGCTTCATTTCAGTCCTAGGCACTCAAAGGGCACTAAGCATAGAGTGTGAAAACTGAGTTTCCTTGAGAGCTGCTTGGAAGCCTGATGGTGTGTGAAGTTAGTGAGCCAAATGGAGTTGTTGTCCCACAAGAACCACTCGCCTGATTCTTCTTCAATATGCGCTTCACCAACATACAGTGTTTCCTTGATTGAATTAGCTCTCACACCAATATTTGCACCTAGAGCCATTGCATTGAGGGCTATCTGAAAATGGCTTTGGCGATGAAGTTGTCTGTGAATGTGGAGTTGGTGGCATGTGAAACCCGCATGTGGAGCATTGGTTTGTGTGGGATGCTCTACCAGGTTCATTCCTAGATAATGCACTCAAAGGGCATTAAGCCTAGAGTGTGAAAACTGAGTTTCCTTGAGAGCTGCATGGAAGCCTGATGGTGTGTGAAGTTAGTGAGCCAAAATGGAGTTGTTCTCCCACAAGAACCACTCGGCTGATTCTTCTTCAATATGCGCTTCACCAACATGCAGTGTTTCCTTGATTGAATTAGCTCTCACACCAATATTTGCGCATAGAGCCTTTGCATTGAGGGCTATCTGAAAATGGCTTTGGCGCTGAAGTTGTCTGTGAATGTGGAGTTGGTGGCATGTGAAACCCGCATGTGGAGCATTGGTTCGTGTGGGATGCTCTACCAGGTGCATTTCATTCCTAGGCACTCAAAGGCATTAAGCCTAGAGTGTGAAAACTGAGTTTCCTTGAGAGCTGCTTGGAAGCCTGATGGTGTGTGAAGTTAGTGAGCCAAATGGAGTTGTTCTCCCACAAGAACCACTCGGCTGATTCTTCTTCAATATGCGCATCACCAACATGCAGTGTTTCCTTGATTGAATTAGCTCTCACACCAATATTTGCGCCTAGAGCCTTTGCATTGAGGGCTATCTGAAAAACGGCCTGTGGCGCTGAAGTTGCCTGTGAATGTGGAGTTGGTGGCATGTGAAACCCGCATGTGGAGCATTGGTTTGTGTGGGATGCTCTACCAGGTGCATTCCTAGATAATGCACTCAAAGGGCACTAGGCATAGAGTGTGAAAACTGAGTTTCCTTGAGAGCTGCTTGGAAGCCTGATGGTGTGTGAAGTTAGTGAGCCAAATGGAGTTGTTCTCCCACAAGAAACACTCGGCTGATCCTTCTTCAATATGCCCTTCACCAACATGCAGTGTTTCCTTGATTGAATTAGCTCTCACACCAATATTTGCGCCTAGAACCTTTGCATTGAGGTCTATCTGAAAATGGCTTTGGCGCTGAAGTTGCCTGTGAATGTGGAGTTGGTGGCATGTGAAACATGCATGTGGAGCATTGGTTTGTGTGGGATGCTCTACCAGGTTCATTCCTAGATAATGCACTCAAAGGGCATTAAGCCTAGAGTGTGAAAACTGAGTTTCCTTGAGAGCTGCTTGGAAGCCTGATGGTGTGTGAGGTTAGTGAGCCAAATGGAGTTGTTCTCCCACAAGAACCACTCGGCTGATTCTTCTTCAATATGCGCTTCACCAACATGCAGTGTTTCCTTGATTGAATTAGCTCTCACACCAATATTTGCGTCTAGAGCCTTTGCATTGAGGGCTGTCTGAAAATGGCTGTGGCGCTGAAGTTGCCTGTGAATGTGGAGTTGGTGGCATGTGAAACCAGCATGTGGAGCATTCGTTTGTGTCGGATGCTCACCAAGCTTCATTTCAGTCCTAGGCACTCAAAGGGCACTAAGCCTAGAGTGTGAAAACTGAGTTTCCTTGAGAGCTGCTTGGAAGCCTGATGGTGTTTGAAGTTAGTGAGCCAAAATGGAGTTGTTCTCCCACAAGAACCACTCGCCTGATTCTTCTTCAATATGTGCTTCACCAACATGCAGTGTTTCCTTGATTGAATTAGCTCTCACACCAATATTTGCGCCTAGAGCCTTTGCATTGAGGGCTATCTGAAAATGGCTTTGGCGCTGAAGTTGCCTGTGAATGTGGAGTTGGTGGCATGTGAAACCCGCATGTGGAGCATTGGTTCGTGTGGGTTGCTCTACCAGGTGCATTTCATTCCTAGGCAATCAAAGGGCATTAAGCCTAGAGTGTGAAAACTGAGTTTCCTTCAGAGCTGCTTGGAAGCCTGATGGTGTGTGAAGTTAGTGAGCCAAATGGAGTTATTCTCCCACAAGAACCACTCGGCTGATTCTTCTTCAATATGCGCTTCACCAACATGCAGTGTTTCCTTGATTGAATTAGCTCTCACACCAATATTTGCGTCTAGAGCCTTTGCATTGAGGGCTGTCTGAAAATGGCTGTGGCGCTGAAGTTGTCTGTGAATGTGGAGTTGGTGGCATGTGAAACCCGCATGTGGAGCATTGGTTTGTGTGGGATGCTCTACCAGGTTCATTCCTAGATAATGCACTCAAAGGGCATTAAGCCTAGAGTGTGAAAACCTGAGTTTCCTTGAGAGCTGCATGGAAGCCTGATGGTGTGTGAAGTTAGATCGCCAAAATGGAGTTGTTCTCCCACAAGAACCACTCGGCTGATTCTTCTTCAATATGCGCTTCACCAACATGCAGGGTTTCCTTGATTGAATTAGCTCTCACACCAATATTTCGGCCTAGAGCCTTTGCATTGAGGGCTATCTGAAAACGGCTGTGGCGCTGAAGTTGTCTGTGAATGTGGAGTTGGTGGCATGTGAAACCCGCATGTGGAGCATTGGTTTGTGTGGGATGCTCTACCAGGTTCATTCCTACAAAATGCACTCAAAGGGCATTAAGCCTAGAGTGTGAAAACTGAGTTTCCTTGAGAGCTGCTTGGAAGCCTGATGGTGTGTGAAGTTAGTGAGCCAAATGGAGTTGTTCTCCCACAAGAACCACTCGGCTGATTTTTCTTCAATATGCGCTTCACCAACATGCAGTGTTTCCTTGATTGAATTAGCTCTCACACCAATATTTCGGCCTAGAGCCTTTGCATTGAGGGCTATCTGAAACGGCTGTGGCGCTGAAGTTGTCTGTGAATGTGGAGTTGGTGGCATGTGAAACCCGCATGTGGAGCATTGGTTTGTGTGATAAGCTCACCAAGCTTCATTTCAGTCCTAGGCACTCAAAGGGCATTAAGCCTAGAGTGTGAAAACTGAGTTTCCTTGAGAGCTGCTTGGAAGCCTGATGGTGTGTGAAGTTAGTGAGCCAAATGGAGTTGTTCTCCCACAAGAACCACTCGGCTGATTCTTCTTCAATATGCGCTTCACCAACATGCAGTGTTTCCTTGATTGAATTAGCTCTCACACCAATATTTGCACCTAGAGCCTTTGCATTGAGGGCTATCTGAAAATGGCTTTGGCGCTGAAGTTGTCTGTGAATGTGGAGTTGGTGGCATGTGAAACCCGCATGTGGAGCATTGGTTTGTGTGGGATGCTCTACCAGGTTCATTCCTAGATAATGCACTCAAAGGGCATTAAGCCTAGAGTGTGAAAACTGAGTTTCCTTGAGAGCTGCATGGAAGCCTGATGGTGTGTGAAGTTAGTGAGCCAAAATGGAGTTGTTCTCCCACAAGAACCACTCGGCTGATTCTTCTTCAATATGCGCTTCACCAACATGCAGTGTTTCCTTGATTGAATTAGCTCTCACACCAATATTTGTGTCTAGAGCCTTTGCATTGAGGGCTATCTGAAAATGGCTTTGGCGATGAAGTTGTCTGTGAATGTGGAGTTGGTGGCATGTGAAACCCGCCTGTGGAGCATTGGTTCGTGTGGGATGCTCTACCAGGTGCATTTCATTCCTAGACACTCAAAGGGCATTAAGCCTAGAGTGTGAAAACTGAGTTTCCTTGAGAGCTGCTTGGAAGCCTGATGGTGTGTGAAGTTAGTGAGCCAAATGGAGTTGTTCTCCCACAAGAACCACTCGGCTGATTCTTCTTCAATATGCGCTTCACCAACATGCAGTGTTTCCTTGATTGAATTAGCTCTCACACCAATATTTGCACCTAGAGCCTTTGCATTGAGGGCTATCTGAAAATGGCTTTGGCGCTGAAGTTGTCTGTGAATGTGGAGTTGGTGGCATGTGAAACCCGCATGTGGAGCATTGGTTTGTGTGGGATGCTCTACCAGGTTCATTCCTACATAATGCACTCAAAGGGCATTAAGCCTAGAGTGTGAAAACTGAGTTTCCTTGAGAGCTGCCTGGAAGCCTGATGGTGTGTGAAGTTAGTGAGCCAAATGGAGTTGTTCTCCCACAAGAACCACTCGGCTGATTCTTCTTCAATATGCGCTTCACCAACATGCAGTGTTTCCTTGATTGAATTAGCTCTCACACCAATATTTGCGCCTAGAGCCTTTGATTTGAGAGCTATATGAAAATGGCTTTGGCGCTGAAGTTGTCTGTGAATGTGGAGTTGGTGGCATGTGAAACCCGCATGTGGAGCATTGGTTTGTGTGATAAGCTCACCAAGCTTCATTTCAGTCCTAGGCACTCAAAGGGCATTAAGCCTAGAGTGTGAAAACTGAGTTTCCTTGAGAGCTGCTTGGAAGCCTGATGGTGTGTGAAGTTAGTGAGCCAAATGGAGTTGTTCTCCCACAAGAACCACTCGGCTGATTCTTCTTCAATATGCGCTTCACCAACATGCACTGTTTCCTTGATTGAATTAGCTCTCACACCAATATTTGCACCTAGAGCCATTGCATTGAGGGCTATCTGAAAATGGCTTTGGCGCTGAAGTTGTCTGTGAATGTGGAGTTGGTGGCATGTGAAACCCGCATGTGGAGCATTGGTTTGTGTGGGATGCTCTACCAGGTTCATTCCTAGATAATGCACTCAAAGGGCATTAAGCATAGAGTGTGAAAACTGAGTTTCCTTGAGAGCTGCTTGGAAGCCTGATGGTGTGTGAAGTTAGTGAGCCAAAATGGAGTTGTTCTCCCACAAGAACCACTCGGCTGATTCTTCTTCAATATGCGCTTCACCAACATGCAGTGTTTCCTTGATTGAATTAGCTCTCACACCAATATTTGCGCCTAGAGCCTTTGATTTGAGAGCTATATGAAAATGGCTTTGGCGCTGAAGTTGTCTGTGAATGTGGAGTTGGTGGCATGTGAAACCCGCATGTGGAGCATTGGTTTGTGTGGGATGCTCTACCAGGTTCATTCCTACATAATGCACTCAAAGGGCATTAAGCCTAGAGTGTGAAAACTGAGTTTCCTTGAGAGCTGCTTGGAAGCTGATGGTGTGTGAAGTTAGTGAGCCAAATGGAGTTGTTCTCCCACAAGAACCACTCGGCTGATTCTTCTTCAATATGCGCTTCACCAACATGCAGTGTTTCCTTGATTGAATTAGCTCTCACACCAATATTTGCGCCTAGAGCCTTTGCATTGAGGGCTATCTGAAAATGGCTTTGGCGCTGAAGTTGTCTGTGAATGTGGAGTTGGTGGCATGTGAAACCCGCATGTGGAGCATTGGTTCGTGTGGGATGCTCTACCAGGTGCATTTCATTCCTAGGCACTCAAAGGGCATTAAGCCTAGAGTGTGAAAACTGAGTTTCCTTGAGAGCTGCTTGGAAGCCTGATGGTGTGTGAAGTTAGTGAGCCAAATGGAGTTGTTCTCCCACAAGAACCACTCGGCTGATTCTTCTTCAATATGCGCTTCACCAACATGCAGTGTTTCCTTGATTGAATTAGCTCTCACACCAATATTTGCACCTAGAGCCTTTGCATTGAGGGCTATCTGAAAATGGCTTTGGCGCTGAAGTTGTCTGTGAATGTGGAGTTGGTGGCATGTGAAACCCGCATGTGGAGCATTGGTTTGTGTGATAAGCTCACCAAGCTTCATTTGAGTCCTAGGCACTCAAAGGGCATTAAGCCTAGAGTGTGAAAACTGAGTTTCCTTGAGAGCTGCTTGGAAGCCTGATGGTGTGTGAAGTTAGTGAGCCAAATGGAGTTGTTCTCCCACAAGAACCACTCGGCTGATTCTTCTTCAATATGCGCTTCACCAACATGCACTGTTTCCTTGATTGAATTAGCTCTCACACCAATATTTGCACCTAGAGCCATTGCATTGAGGGCTATCTGAAAATGGCTTTGGCGCTGAAGTTGTCTGTGAATGTGGAGTTGGTGGCATGTGAAACCCGCATCTGGAGCATTGGTTTGTGTGGGATGCTCTACCAGGTTCATTCCTAGATAATGCACTCAAAGGGCATTAAGCCTAGAGTGTGAAAACTGAGTTTCCTTGAGAGCTGCTTGGAAGCCTGATGGTGTGTGAAGTTAGTGAGCCAAAATGGAGTTGTTCTCCCACAAGAACCACTCGGCTGATTCTTCTTCAATATGCGCTTCACCAACATGCAGTGTTTCCTTGATTGAATTAGCTCTCACACCAATATTTGCGCCTAGAGCCTTTGATTTGAGAGCTATATGAAAATGCTTTGGCGCTGAAGTTGTCTGTGAATGTGGAGTTGGTGGCATGTGAAACCCGCATGTGGAGCATTGGTTTGTGTGGGATGCTCTACCAGGTTCATTCCTACATAATGCACTCAAAGGGCATTAAGCCTAGAGTGTGAAAACTGAGTTTCCTTGAGAGCTGCTTGGAAGCCTGATGGTGTGTGAAGTTAGTGAGCCAAATGGAGTTGTTCTCCCACAAGAACCACTCGCCTGATTCTTCTTCAATATGCGCTTCACCAACATGCAGTGTTTCCTTGATTGAATTAGCTCTCACACCAATATTTGCGCCTAGAGCCTTTGCATTGAGGGCTATCTGAAAATGGCTTTGGCGCTGAAGTTGTCTGTGAATGTGGAGTTGGTGGCATGTGAAACCCGCATGTGGAGCATTGGTTCGTGTGGGATGCTCTACCAGGTGCATTTCATTCCTAGGCACTCAAAGGGCATTAAGCCTAGAGTGTGAAAACTGAGTTTCCTTGAGAGCTGCTTGGAAGCCTGATGGTGTGTGAAGTTAGTGAGCCAAATGGAGTTGTTCTCCCACAAGAACCACTCGGCTGATTCTTCTTCAATATGCGCTTCACCAACATGCAGTGTTTCCTTGATTGAATTAGCTCTCACACCAATATTTGCACCTAGAGCCTTTGCATTGAGGGCTATCTGAAAATGGCTTTGGCGCTGAAGTTGTCTGTGAATGTGGAGTTGGTGGCATGTGAAACCCGCATGTGGAGCATTGGTTTGTGTGATAAGCTCACCAAGCTTCATTTGAGTCCTAGGCACTCAAAGGGCATTAAGCCTAGAGTGTGAAAACTGAGTTTCCTTGAGAGCTGCTTGGAAGCCTGATGGTGTGTGAAGTTAGTGAGCCAAATGGAGTTGTTGTCCCCACAAGAACCACTCGGCTGATTCTTCTTCAATATGCGCATCACCAACATGCAGTGTTTCCTTGATTGAATTAGCTCTCACACCAATATTTGCGTCTAGAGCCTTTGCATTGAGGGCTGTCTGAAAATGGCTTTGGCGCTGAAGTTGCCTGTGAATGTGGAGTTGGTGGCATGTGAAACCCGCATGTGGAGCATTCGTTTGTGTGGGATGCTCACCAAGCTTCATTTCAGTCCTAGGCACTCAAAGGGCACTAAGCATAGAGTGTGGAAACTGAGTTTCCTTGAGAGCTACATGGAAGCCTGATGGTGTGTGAAGTTAGTGAGCCAGATGGAGTTGTTCTCCCACAAGAACCACTCGCCTGATTCTTCTTCAATATGCGCTTCACCAACATGCAGTGTTTCCTTGATTGAATTAGCTCTCACACCAATATTTGCGCCTAGAGCCTTTGCATTGAGGGCTATCTGAAAATGGCTTTGGCGCTGAAGTTGTCTGTGAATGTGGAGTTGGTGGCATGTGAAACCCGCCTGTGGAGCTTTGGTTTGTGTGGGATGCTCTACCAGGTTCATTCCTACATAATGCACTCAAAGGGCATTAAGCCTAGAGTGTGAAAACTGAGTTTCCTTGAGAGCTGCTTGGAAGCCTGATGGTGTGTGAAGTTAGTGAGCCAAATGGAGTTGTTCTCCCACAAGAACCACTCGGCTGATTCTTCTTCAATATGCGCTTCACCAACATGCAGTGTTTCCTTGATTGAATTAGCTCTCACACCAATATTTTCGCCTAGAGCCATTGCATTGAGGGCTATCTGAAAATGGCTTTGGCGATGAAGTTGTCTGTGAATGTGGAGTTGGTGGCATGTGAAACCCGCATGTGGAGCATTGGTTTGTGTGGGATGCTCTACCAGGTTCATTCCTAGATAATGCACTCAAAGGGCATTAAGCCTAGAGTGTGAAAACTGAGTTTCCTTGAGAGCTGCATGGAAGCCTGATGGTGTGTGAAGTTAGTGAGCCAAAATGGAGTTGTTCTCCCACAAGAACCACTCGGCTGATTCTTCTTCAATATGCGCTTCACCAACATGCAGTGTTTCCTTGATTGAATTAGCTCTCACACCAATATTTGCGCCTAGAGCCTGTGCATTGAGGGCTATCTGAAAATGGCTTTGGCGCTGAAGTTGTCTGTGAATGTGGAGTTGGTGGCATGTGAAACCCGCATGTGGAGCATTGGTTCGTGTGGGATGCTCTACCAGGTGCATTTCATTCCTAGGCACTCAAAGGGCATTAAGCCTAGAGTGTGAAAACTGAGTTTCCTTGAGAGCTGCTTGGAAGCCTGATGGTGTGTGAAGTTAGTGAGCCAAATGGAGTTGTTCTCCCACAAGAACCACTCGGCTGATTCTTCTTCAATATGCGCTTCACCAACATGCAGTGTTTCCTTGATTGAATTAGCTCTCACACAAATATTTGGGCCTCGAGCCTTTGCATTGAGAGCTACCTGAAAACGGCTTTGGCGCTGAAGTTGTCTGTGAATGTGGAGTTGGTGGCATGTGAAACCCCGCATGTGGAGCATTGGTTTGTGTGATAAGCTCACCAAGCTTCATTTCAGTCCTAGGCACTCAAAGGGCACTAAGCCTAGAGTGTGAAAACTGAGTTTCCTTGAGAGCTGCTTGGAAGCCTGATGGTGTGTGAAGTTAGTGAGCCAAATGGAGTTGTTGTCCCACAAGAACCACTCGGCTGATTCTTCTTCAATATGCGCTTCACCAACATGCAGTGTTTCCTTGATTGAATTAGCTCTCACACCAATATTTGTGCCTAGAGCCTTTGCATTGAGGGCTATCTGAAAATGGCTTTGGCGATGAAGTTGTCTGTGAATGTGGAGTTGGTGGCATGTGAAACCCGCATGTGGAGCATTCGTTTGTGTGGGATGCTCTACCAGGTTCATTCCTAGATAATGCACTCAAAGGGCATTAAGCCTAGAGTGTGAAAACTGAGTTTCCTTGAGAGCTGCATGGAAGCCTGATGGTGTGTGAAGTTAGTGAGCCAAAATGTAGTTGTTCTCCCACAAGAACCACTCGGCTGATTCTTCTTCAATATGCGCTTCACCAACATGCAGTGTTTCCTTGATTGAATTAGCTCTCACACCAATATTTGCGCCTAGAGCCTTTGCATTGAGGGCTATCTGAAAATGGCTTTGTCGCTGAAGTTGTCTGTGAATGTGGAGTTGGTGGCATGTGAAACCCGCATGTGGAGCATTGGTTCGTGTGGGATGCTCTACCAGGTGCATTTCATTCCTAGGCACTCAAAGGGCATTAAGCCTAGAGTGTGAAAACTGAGTTTCCTTGAGAGCTGCTTGGAAGCCTGATGGTGTGTGAAGTTAGTGAGCCAAATGGAGTTGTTGTCCCACAAGAACCACTCGGCTGATTCTTCTTCAATATGCGCTTCACCAACATGCAGTGTTTCCTTGATTGAATTAGCTCTCACACCAATATTTGCACCTAGAGCCTTTGCATTGAGGGCTATCTGAAAATGGCTTTGGCGCTGAAGTTGTCTGTGAATGTGGAGTTGGTGGCATGTGAAACCCGCATGTGGAGCATTGGTTTGTGTGATAAGCTCACCAAGCTTCATTGAGTCCTAGCACTCAAAGGGCATTAAGCCTAGAGTGTGAAAACTGAGTTTCCTTGAGAGCTGCTTGGAAGCCTGATGGTGTGTGAAGTTAGTGAGCCAAATGGAGTTGTTGTCCCACAAGAACCACTCGGCTGATTCTTCTTCAATATGCGCATCACCAACATGCAGTGTTTCCTTGATTGAATTAGCTCTCACACCAATATTTGCGTCTAGAGCCTTTGCATTGAGGGCTGTCTGAAAATGGCTTTGGCGCTGAAGTTGTCTGTGAATGTGGAGTTGGTGGCATGTGAAACCCGCATGTGGAGCATTCGTTTGTGTGGGATGCTCACCAAGCTTCATTTCAGTCCTAGGCACTCAAAGGGCACTAAGCATAGAGTGTGAAAACTGAGTTTCCTTGAGAGCTACATGGAAGCCTGATGGTGTGTGAAGTTAGTGAGCCAGATGGAGTTGTTCTCCCACAAGAACCACTCGGCTGATCCTTCTTCAATATGCGCTTCACCAACATGCAGTGTTTCCTTGATTGAATTAGCTCTCACACCAATATTTGCGCCTAGAGCCTTTGCATTGAGGGCTATCTGAAAATAGCTTTGGCGCTGAAGTTGTCTGTGAATGTGGAGTTGGTGGCATGTGAAACCCGCATGTGGAGCATTGGTTCGTGTGGGATGCTCTACCAGGTTCATTCCTAGATAATGCACTCAAAGGGGCATTAAGCCTAGAGTGTGAAAACTGAGTTTCCTTGAGAGCTGCATGGAAGCCTGATGGTGTGTGAAGTTAGTGAGCCAAAATGGAGTTGTTCTCCCACAAGAACCACTCGGCTGATTCTTCTTCAATATGCGCTTCACCAACATGCAGTGTTTCCTTGATTGAATTAGCTCTCACACCAATATTTGCGCCTAGAGCCTTTGCATTGAGGGCTATCTGAAAATGGCTTTGGCGCTGAAGTTGTCTGTGAATGTGGAGTTGGTGGCATGTGAAACCCGCATGTGGAGCATTGGTTCGTGTGGGATGCTCTACCAGGTGCATTTCATTCCTAGGCACTCAAAGGGCATTAAGCCTAGAGTGTGAAAACTGAGTTTCCTTGAAGAGCTGCTTGGAAGCCTGATGGTGTGTGAAGTTAGTGAGCCAAATGGAGTTGTTCTCCCACAAGAACCACTCGGCTGATTCTTCTTCAATATGCGCTTCACCAACATGCAGTGTTTCCTTGATTGAATTAGCTCTCACACCAATATTTGCACCTAGAGCCTTTGCATTGAGGGCTATCTGAAAATGGCTTTGGCGCTGAAGTTGTCTGTGAATGTGGAGTTGGTGGCATGTGAAACCCGCATGTGGAGCATTGGTTTGTGTGATAAGCTCACCAAGCTTCATTTGAGTCCTAGGCACTCAAAGGGCATTAAGCCTAGAGTGTGAAAACTGAGTTTCCTTGAGAGCTGCTTGGAAGCCTGATGGTGTGTGAAGTTAGTGAGCCAGATGGAGTTGTTCTCCCACAAGAACCACTCGGCTGATCCTTCTTCAATATGCGCTTCACCAACATGCAGTGTTTCCTTGATTGAATTAGCTCTCACACCAATATTTGGGCCTAGAGCCTTTGCATTGAGGGCTATCTGAAAATGGCTTTGGCGCTGAAGTTGTCTGTGAATGTGGAGTTGGTGGCATGTGAAACCCGCATGTGGAGCATTGGTTTGTGTGGGATGCTCTACCAGGTACATTCCTACATAATGCACTCAAAGGGCATTAAGCCTAGAGTGTGAAAACTGAGTTTCCTTGAGAGCTGCTTGGAAGCCTGATGGTGTGTGAAGTTAGTGAGCCAAATGGAGTTGTTGTCCCACAAGAACCACTCGCCTGATTCTTCTTCAATATGCGCTTCACCAACATGCAGTGTTTCCTTGATTGAATTAGCTCTCACACCAATATTTGCGTCTAGAGCCATTGCATTGAGGGCTATCTGAAAATGGCTTTGGCGATGAAGTTGTCTGTGAATGTGGAGTTGGTGGCATGTGAAACCCGCATGTGGAGCATTGGTTTGTGTGGGATGCTCTACCAGGTTCATTCCTAGATAATGCACTCAAAGGGCATTAAGCCTAGAGTGTGAAAACTGAGTTTCCTTGAGAGCTGCATGGAAGCCTGATGGTGTGTGAAGTTAGTGAGCCAAAATGGAGTAGTTCTCCCACAAGAACCACTCGGCTGATTCTTCTTCAATATGCGCTTCACCAACATGCAGTGTTTCCTTGATTGAATTAGCTCTCACACCAATATTTGCGCCTAGAGCCTTTGCATTGAGGGCTATCTGAAAATGGCTTTGGCGCTGAAGTTGTCTGTGAATGTGGAGTTGGTGGCATGTGAAACCCGCATGTGGAGCATTGGTTCGTGTGGGATGCTCTACCAGGTGCATTTCATTCCTAGGCACTCAAAGGGCATTAAGCCTAGAGTGTGAAAACTGAGTTTCCTTGAGAGCTGCTTGGAAGCCTGATGTGTGTGAAGTTAGTGAGCCAAATGGAGTTGTTCTCCCACAAGAACCACTCGGCTGATTCTTCTTCAATATGCGCATCACCAACATGCAGTGTTTCCTTGATTGAATTAGCTCTCACACCAATATTTGCGTCTAGAGCCTTTGCATTGAGGGCTGTCTGAAAATGGCTTTGGCGCTGAAGTTGCCTGTGAATGTGGAGTTGGTGGCATGTGAAACCCGCATGTGGAGCATTCGTTTGTGTGGGATGCTCACCAAGCTTCATTTCAGTCCTAGGCACTCAAAGGGCACTAAGCATAGAGTGTGAAAACTGAGTTTCCTTGAGAGCTGCATGGAAGCCTGATGGTGTGTGAAGTTAGTGAGCCAAATGGAGTTGTTCTCCCACAAGAACCACTCGGCTGGTCCTTCTTCAATATGCCCTTCACCAACATGCAGTGTTTCCTTGATTGAATTAGCTCTCACACCAATATTTGCGCCTAGAGCCTTTGCATTGAGGGCTATCTGAAAACGGCTTTGGCGCTGAAGTTGCCTGTGAATGTGGAGTTGGTGGCATGTGAAACCCGCATGTGGAGCATTGGTTTGTGTGGGATGCTCTACCAGGTGCATTCCTAGATAATGCACTCAAAGGGCACTAAGCCTAGAGTGTGAAAACTGAGTTTCCTTGAGAGCTGCTTGGAAGCCTGATGGTGTGTGAAGTTAGTGAGCCAAATGGAGTTGTTCTCCCACAAGAACCACTCGGCTGATCCTTCTTCAATATGCCCTTCACCAACATGCAGTGTTTCCTTGATTGAATTAGCTCTCACACCAATATTTGCGCCTAGAACCTTTGCATTGAGGTCTATCTGAAAATGGCTTTGGCGCTGAAGTTGCCTGTGAATGTGGAGTTGGTGGCATGTGAAACATGCATGTGGAGCATTGGTTTGTGTGGGATGCTCTGCCAGGTTCATTCCTAGATAATGCACTCAAAGGGCATTAAGCCTAGAGTGTGAAAACTGAGTTTCCTTGAGAGCTGCTTGGAAGCCTGATGGTGTTTGAAGTTAGTGAGCCAAAATGGAGTTGTTCTCCCACAAGAACCACTTGGCTGATTCTTCTTCAATATGCGCTTCACCAACATGCAGTGTTTCCTTGATTGAATTAGCTCTCACACCAATATTTGCGCCTAGAGCCTTTGCATTGAGGGCTATCTGAAAATGGCTTTGGCGCTGAAGTTGTCTGTGAATGTGGAGTTGGTGGCATGTGAAACCCGCATGTGGAGCATTGGTTCGTGTGGGATGCTCTACCAGGTGCACTTCATTCCTAGGCACTCAAAGTGCATTAAGCCTAGAGTGTGAAAACTGAGTTTCCTTCAGAGCTGCTTGGAAGCCTGATGGTGTGTGAAGTTAGTGAGCCAAATGGAGTTATTCTCCACAAGAACCACTCGGCTGATTCTTCTTCAATATGCGCTTCACCAAGATGCAGTGTTTCTTTGATTGAATTAGCTCTCACACCAATATTTGCGTCTAGAGCCTTTGCATTGAGGGCTGTCTGAAAATGGCTTTGGCGCTGAAGTTGCCTGTGAATGTGGAGTTGGTGGCATGTGAAACCCGCATGTGGAGCATTGGTTTGTGTGGGATGCTCACCAAGCTTCATTTCAGTCCTAGGCACTCAAAGGGCACTAAGCATAGAGTGTGAAAACTGAGTTTCCTTGAGAGCTGCTTGGAAGCCTGATGGTGTGTGAAGTTAGTGAGCCAAATGGAGTTGTTCTGCCCACAAGAACCACTCGGCTGATCTTCTTCAATATGCCCTTCACCAACATGCAGTGTTTCCTTGATTGAATTAGCTCTCACACCAATATTTGCGACCTAGAGCCTTTGCATTGAGGGCTATCTGAAAATGGCTGTGGCGCTGAAGTTGCCTGTGAATGTGGAGTTGGTGGCATGTGAAACCCGCATGTGGAGCATTGTTTGTGTGGGATGCTCTACCAGGTTCATTCCTAGATAATGCACTTCAAAGGGCACTAAGCATAGAGTGTGAAAACTGAGTTTCCTTGAGAGCTGCATGGAAGCCTGATGGTGTGTGAAGTTAGTGAGCCAAATGGAGTTGTTCTGCCACAAGAACCACTCGGCTGATCCTTCTTCAATATGCCCTTCACCAACATGCAGTGTTTCCTTGATTGAATTAGCTCTCACACCAATATTTGCGTCTAGAGCCTTTGCATTGAGGGCTATCTGAAAACGGCTGTGGCGCTGAAGTTGCCTGTGAATGTGGAGTTGGTGGCATGTGAAACCCGCATGTGGAGCATTCGTTTGTGTGGGATGCTCTACCAGGTTCATTCCTAGATAATGCACTCAAAGGGCACTAAGCATAGAGTGTGAAAACTGAGTTTCTTGAGAGCTACTTGGAAGCCTGATGGTGTGTGAAGTTAGTGAGCCAAATGGAGTTGTTCTCCCACAAGAACCACTCGGCTGATTCTTCTTCAATATGCCCTTCACCAACATGCAGTGTTTCCTTGATTGAATTAGCTCTCACACCAATATTTGCGTCTAGAGCCTTTGCATTGAGGGCTATCTGAAAACGGCTGTGGCGCTGAAGTTGCCTGTGAATGTGGAGTTGGTGGCATGTGAAACCCGCATGTGGAGCATTCGTTTGTGTGGGATGCTGACCAAGTTTCATTTCAGTCCTAGGCACACATAGAGCACTATGCATAGAGTGTGAAAACTGAGTTTCCTTGAGAGCTGCTTGGAAGCCTGATGGTGTGTGAAGTTAGTGAGCCAAATGGAGTTGTTCTCCCACAAGAACCACTCGGCTGATTCTTCTTCAATATGCCCTTCACCAACATGCAGTGTTTCCTTGATTGAATTAGCTCTCACACCAATATTTGCGTCTAGAGCCTTTGCATTGAGGGCTATCTGAAAACGGCTGTGGCGCTGAAGTTGCCTGTGAATGTGGAGTTGGTGGCATGTGAAACCCGCATGTGGAGCATTCGTTTGTGTGGGATGCTCTACCAGGTTCATTCCTAGATAATGCACTCAAAGGGCACTAAGCATAGAGTGTGAAAACTGAGTTTCCTTGAGAGCTGCTTGGAAGCCTGATGGTGTGTGAAGTTAGTGAGCCAAATGGAGTTGTTCTCCCACAAGAACCACTCGGCTGATCCTTCTTCAATATGCCCTTCACCAACATGCAGTGTTTCCTTGATTGAATTAGCTCTCACACCAATATTTGCATCTAGAGCCTTTGCATTGACGGCTATCTGAAAACGGCTGTGGCGCTGAAGTTGCCTGTGAATGTGGAGTTGGTGCATGTGAAACCCGCATGTGGAGCATTCGTTTCTGTGTGATGTTGACCAAGCTTCATTTCAGTCCTAAGCACTCATAGAGCACTAAGCATAGAGTGTGAAAACTGAGTTTCCTTGAGAGCTGCTTGGAAGCCTGATGGTGTGTGAAGTTAGTGAGCCAAATGGAGTTGTTCTCCCACAAGAACCACTCGGCTGATCCTTCTTCAATATGCCCTTCACCAACATGCAGTGTTTCCTTGATTGAATTAGCTCTCACACCAATATTTGCGTCTAGAGCCTTTGCATTGAGGGCTATCTGAAAACGGCTGTGGCGCTGAAGTTGCCTGTGAATGTGGAGTTGGTGGCATGTGAAACCCGCATGTGGAGCATTCGTTTGTGTGGGATGCTCTACCAGGTTCATTCCTAGATAATGCACTCAAAGGGCACTAAGCATAGAGTGTGAAAACTGAGTTTCCTTGAGAGCTGCTTGGAAGCCTGATGGTGTGTGAAGTTAGTGAGCCAAATGGAGTTGTTCTGCCACAAGAACCACTCGGCTGATCCTTCTTCAATATGCCCTTCACCAACATGCAGTGTTTCCTTGATGGAATTAGCTCTCACACCAATATTTGCGTCTAGAGCCTTTGCATTGAGGGCTATCTGAAAACGGCTGTGGCGCTGAAGTTGCCTGTGAATGTGGAGTCGGTGGCATGTGAAACCCGCATGTGGAGCATTCGTTTGTGTGGGATGCCTCTACCAGGTTCATTCCTAGATAATGCACTCAAAGGGCACTAAGCATAGAGTGTGAAAACTGAGTTTCCTTGAGAGCTACTTGGAAGCCTGATGGTGTGTGAAGTTAGTGAGCCAAATGGAGTTGTTCTCCCACAAGAACCACTCGGCTGATTCTTCTTCAATATGCCCTTCACCAACATGCAGTGTTTCCTTGATTGAATTAGCTCTCACACCAATATTTGCGTCTAGAGCCTTTGCATTGAGGGCTATCTGAAAACGGCTGTGGCGCTGAAGTTGCCTGTGAATGTGGAGTTGGTGGCATGTGAAACCCGCATGTGGAGCATTCGTTTGTGTGGGATGCTGACCAAGTTTCATTTCAGTCCTAGGCACACATAGAGCACTATGCATAGAGTGTGAAAACTGAGTTTCCTTGAGAGCTGCTTGGAAGCCTGATGGTGTGTGAAGTTAGTGAGCCAAATGGAGTTGTTCTCCCACAAGAACCACTCGGCTGATTCTTCTTCAATATGCCCTTCACCAACATGCAGTGTTTCCTTGATTGAATTAGCTCTCACACCAATATTTGCGTCTAGAGCCTTTGCATTGAGGGCTATCTGAAAACGGCTGTGGCGCTGAAGTTGCCTGTGAATGTGGAGTTGGTGGCATGTGAAACCCGCATGTGGAGCATTCGTTTGTGTGGGATGCTCTACCAGGTTCATTCCTAGATAATGCACTCAAAGGGCACTAAGCATAGAGTGTGAAAACTGAGTTTCCTTGAGAGCTGCTTGGAAGCCTGATGGTGTGTGAAGTTAGTGAGCCAAATGGAGTTGTTCTCCCACAAGAACCACTCGGCTGATCCTTCTTCAATATGCCCTTCACCAACATGTAGTGTTTCCTTGATTGAATTAGCTCTCACACCAATATTTGCATCTAGAGCCTTTGCATTGAGGGCTATCTGAAAACGGCTGTGGCGCTGAAGTTGCCTGTGAATGTGGAGTTGGTGGCATGTGAAACCCGCATGTGGAGCATTCGCTTGTGTGGGATGCTCTACCAGGTTCATTCCTAGATAATGCACTCATAGGGCACTAAACATAGAGTGTGAAAACTGAGTTTCCTTGAGAGCTGCTTGGAAGCCTGATGGTGTGTGAAGTTAGTGAGCCAAATGGAGTTGTTCTCCCACAAGAACCACTCGGCTGATCCTTCTTCAATATGCCCTTCACCAACATGCAGTGTTTCCTTGATTGAATTAGCTCTCACACCAATATTTGCGTCTAGAGCTTTTGCATTGAGGGCTATCTGAAAACGGCTGTGGCGCTGAAGTTGCCTGTGAATGTGGAGTTGGTGGCATGTGAAACCCGCATGTGGAGCATTCGTTTGTGTGGGATGCTCTACCAGGTTCATTCCTAGATAATGCACTCAAAGGGCACTAAGCATAGAGTGTGAAAACTGAGTTTCCTTGAGAGCTGCTTGGAAGCCTGATGGTGTGTGAAGTTAGTGAGCCAAATGGAGTTGTTCTGCCACAAGAACCACTCGGCTGATCCTTCTTCAATATGCCCTTCACCAACATGCAGTGTTTCCTTGATTGAATTAGCTCTCACACCAATATTTGCGTCTAGAGCCTTTGCATTGAGGGCTATCTGAAAACGGCTGTGGCGCTGAAGTTGCCTGTGAATGTGGAGTTGGTGGCATGTGAAACCCGCATGTGGAGCATTCGTTTGTGTGGGATGCTCTACCAGGTTCATTCCTAGATAATGCACTCAAAGGGCACTAAGCATAGAGTGTGAAAACTGAGTTTCCTTGAGAGCTGCTTGGAAGCCTGATGGTGTGTGAAGTTAGTGAGCCAAATGGAGTTGTTCTGCCACAAGAACCACTCGGCTGATCCTTCTTCAATATGCCCTTCACCAACATGCAGTGTTTCCTTGATGGAATTAGCTCTCACACCAATATTTGCGTCTAGAGCCTTTGCATTGAGGGCTATCTGAAAACGGCTGTGGCGCTGAAGTTGCCTGTGAATGTGGAGTTGGTGGCATGTGAAACCCGCATGTGGAGCATTCGTTTGTGTGGGATGCTCTACCAGGTTCATTCCTAGATAATACATTCAAAGGGCACTAAGCATAGAGTGTGAAAACTGAGTTTCCTTGAGAGCTGCTTGGAAGCCTGATGGTGTGTGAAGTTAGTGAGCCAAATGGAGTTGTTCTGCCACAAGAACCACTCGGCTGATCCTTCTTCAATATGCCCTTCACCAACATGCAGTGTTTCCTTGATTGAATTAGCTCTCACACCAATATTTGCGTCTAGAGCCTTTGCATTGAGGGCTATCTGAAAACGGCTGTGGCGCTGAAGTTGCCTGTGAATGTGGAGTTGGTGGCATGTGAAACCCGCATGTGGAGCATTCGTTTGTGTGGGATGCTCTACCAGGTTCATTCCTAGATAATGCACTCAAAGGGCACTAAGCATAGAGTGTGAAAACTGAGTTTCCTTGAGAGCTACTTGGAAGCCTGATGGTGTGTGAAGTTAGTGAGCCAAATGGAGTTGTTCTCCCACAAGAACCACTCGGCTGATTCTTCTTCAATATGCCCTTCACCAACATGCAGTGTTTCCTTGATTGAATTAGCTCTCACACCAATATTTGCGTCTAGAGCCTTTGCATTGAGGGCTATCTGAAAACGGCTGTGGCGCTGAAGTTGCCTGTGAATGTGGAGTTGGTGGCATGTGAAACCCGCATGTGGAGCATTCGTTTGTGTGGGATGCTGACCAAGTTTCATTTCAGTCCTAGGCACACATAGAGCACTATGCATAGAGTGTGAAAACTGAGTTTCCTTGAGAGCTGCTTGGAAGCCTGATGGTGTGTGAAGTTAGTGAGCCAAATGGAGTTGTTCTCCCACAAGAACCACTCGGCTGATTCTTCTTCAATATGCCCTTCACCAACATGCAGTGTTTCCTTGATTGAATTAGCTCTCACACCAATATTTGCGTCTAGAGCCTTTGCATTGAGGGCTATCTGAAAACGGCTGTGGCGCTGAAGTTGCCTGTGAATGTGGAGTTGGTGGCATGTGAAACCCGCATGTGGAGCATTCGTTTGTGTGGGATGCTCTACCAGGTTCATTCCTAGATAATGCACTCAAAGGGCACTAAGCATAGAGTGTGAAAACTGAGTTTCCTTGAGAGCTGCTTGGAAGCCTGATGGTGTGTGAAGTTAGTGAGCCAAATGGAGTTGTTCTCCCACAAGAACCACTCGGCTGATCCTTCTTCAATATGCCCTTCACCAACATGCAGTGTTTCCTTGATTGAATTAGCTCTCACACCAATATTTGCATCTAGAGCCTTTGCATTGACGGCTATCTGAAAACGGCTGTGGCGCTGAAGTTGCCTGTGAATGTGGAGTTGGTGGCATGTGAAACCCGCATGTGGAGCATTCGTTTCTGTGTGATGTTGACCAAGCTTCATTTCAGTCCTAAGCACTCATAGAGCACTAAGCATAGAGTGTGAAAACTGAGTTTCCTTGAGAGCTGCTTGGAAGCCTGATGGTGTGTGAAGTTAGTGAGCCAAATGGAGTTGTTCTCCCACAAGAACCACTCGGCTGATCCTTCTTCAATATGCCCTTCACCAACATGCAGTGTTTCCTTGATTGAATTAGCTCTCACACCAATATTTGCGTCTAGAGCCTTTGCATTGAGGGCTATCTGAAAACGGCTGTGGCGCTGAAGTTGCCTGTGAATGTGGAGTTGGTGGCATGTGAAAACCGCATGTGGAGCAATCGTTTGTGTGGGATGCTCTACCAGGTTCATTCCTAGATAATGCACTCAAAGGGCACTAAGCATAGAGTGTGAAAACTGAGTTTCCTTGAGAGCTGCTTGGAAGCCTGATGGTGTGTGAAGTTAGTGAGCCAAATGGAGTTGTTCTCCCACAAGAACCACTCGGCTGATCCTTCTTCATATGCCCTTCACCAACATGCAGTGTTTCCTTGATTGAATTAGCTCTCACACCAATATTTGCGTCTAGAGCCTTTGCATTGAGGGCTATCTGAAAACGGCTGTGGCGCTGAAGTTGCCTGTGAATGTGGAGTTGGTGGCATGTGAAAACCGCATGTGGAGCATTCGTTTGTGTGGGATGCTCTACCAGGTTCATTCCTAGATAATGCACTCAAAGGGCACTAAGCATAGAGTGTGAAAACTGAGTTTCCTTGAGAGCTGCTTGGAAGCCTGATGGTGTGTGAAGTTAGTGAGCCAAATGGAGTTGTTCTCCCACAAGAACCACTCGGCTGATCCTTCTTCAATATGCCCTTCACCAACATGCAGTGTTTCCTTGATTGAATTAGCTCTCACACCAATATTTGCGTCTAGAACTTTGCATTGAGGGCTATCTGAAAACGGCTGTGGCGCTGAAGTCGCCTGTGAATGTGGAGTTGGTGGCATGTGAAACCCGCATGTGG
>NW_026699264.1:0-67888 GCF_030435755.1 Ochotona princeps | reverse complement strand
TTTAGTGAGCCAAATGGAGTTGTTCTCCCACAAGAACCACTCGGCTGATCCTTCTTCAATATGCCCTTCACCAACATGCAGTGTTTCCTTGATTGAATTAGCTCTCACACCAATATTTGCGTCTAGAGCCTTTGAATTGAGGGCTATCTGAAAACGGCTGTGGCGCTGAAGTTGCGTGAGAATGTGGAGTTGGTGGCATGTGAAACCTGCATGTGGAGCATTCGTTTGTGTGGGATGCTCACCAAGCTTCATTTCAGTCCTAGGGACTCAAAGGGCACTAAGCATAGAGTGTGAAAACTGAGTTTCCTTGAGAGCTGCTTGGAAGCCTGATGGTGTGAGAAGTTAGTGAGCCAAATGGAGTTGTTTTCCCACAAGAACCACTCGACTGATCCTTCTTCAATATGCCCTTCACCAACATGCAGTGTTTCCTTGAATGAATTAGCTCTCACACCAATATTTGCGTCTAGAGCCTTTGCATTGAGGGCTATCTGAAAACGGCTGTGGCGCTGAAGTTGCCTGTGAATGTGGAGTTGGTGGCATGTGAAACTCGCATGTGGAGCATTCGTTTGTGTGGGATGCTCTACCAGGTTCATTCCTAGATAATGCAGTGAAAGGGCACTAAGCATAGAGTGTGAAAACTGAATTTCCTTGAGAGCTGCTTGGAAGCCTGATGGTGTGTGAAGTTAGTGAGCCAAATGGAGTTGTTCTCCCACAAGAACCACTCGGCTGATCCTTCTTCAATATGCCCTTCACCAACATGCAGTGTTTCCTTGATTGAATTAGCTCTCACACCAATATTTGCGTCTAGAGCCTTTGCATTGAGGGCTATCTGAAAACGGCTGTGGCGCTGAAGATGCCTGAGAATGTGTAGTTGGTGGCATGTGAAACCTACATGTGGAGCATTCGTTTGTGTGGGATGCTCACCAAGCTTCATTTCAGTCCAGGGACTCAAAGGGCACTAAGCATAGAGTGTGAAAACTGAGTTTCCTTGAGAGCTGCTTGGAAGCCTGATGGTGTGAGAAGTTAGTGAGCCAAATGGAGTTGTTTTCCCACAAGAACCACTCGGATGATCCTTCTTCAATATGCCCTTCACCAACATGCAGTGTTTCCTTGATTGAATTAGCTCTCACACCAATATTTGCATCTAGAGCCTTTGCATTGAGGGCTATCTGAAAACACCTGTGGCGCTGAAGTTGCTTGATTATGTGGAGTTGGTGGCATGTGAAACCCGCATGTGGAGCATTCGTTTGTGTGGGATGCTCAGCAAGCTTCATTTCAGTCCTAGTCACACAAAGGGCACTAAGCATAGAGTGTGAAAACTGAGTTTCCTTGAGAGCTGCTTGGAAGCCTGATGGTGTGTGAAGTTAGTGTGCCAAATGGAGTTGTTCTCCCACAAGAACCACTCGGCTGATCCTTCTTCAATATGCCCTTCACCAACATACAGTGTTTCCTTGATTGAATTAGCTCTCACACCAATATTTGCGTCTAGAGCCTTTGCATTGAGGGCTATCTGAAAACGGCTGTGGCGCTGAAGTTGCTTGATTATGTGGAGTTGGTGGCATGTGAAACCCGCATGTGGAGCATTCGTTTGTGTGGGATGCTCTACGAGGTTCATTCCTAGATAATGCACTCAACGGGCACTAAGCATAGAGTGTGAAAACTAAGTTTCCGTGAGAGGTGCTTGGAAGCCTGATGGTGTGTGAAGTTAGTGAGCCAAATGGAGTTGTTCTCCCACAAGAACCACTCGGCTGATCCTTCTTCACTATGCCCTTCACCAACATGCAGTGTTTCCTTGATTGAATTAGCTCTCACACCAATATTTGCGTCTAGAGCCTTTGCATTGAGGGCTATCTGAAAACGGCTGTGGCGCTGAAGTTGCCTGTGAATGTGGAGTTGGTGGCATGTGAAACCCGCATGTGGAGCATTCGTTTGTGTGGGATGCTCACCAAGATTCATTTCAGTCCTAGGCGCTCAAAGCGCACTAAGCATAGAGTGTGAAAACTGAGTTTCCTTGAGAGCTGCTTGGAAGCCTGATGGTGTGTGAAGTTAGTGAGCCAAATGGAGTTGTTCTCCCACAAGAACCACTCAGCTGATCCTTCTTCAATATGCCCTTCACCAACATGCAGTGTTTCCTTGATTGAATTAGCTCTCACACCAATATTTGCGTCTAGAGCCTTTGCATTGAGGGCTATCTGAAAATGGCTGTGGCACTGAAGTTGCCTGTGAATGTGGAGTTGGTGGCATGTGAAACCCGCATGTGGAGCATTCGTTTGTGTGGGATGCTCTACCAGGTTCATTCCTAGATAGTGCACTCAAAGGGCACTAAGCATAGAGTGTGAAAACTGAGTTTCCTTGAGAGCTGCTTGGAAGCCTGATGGTGTGTGAAGTTAGTGAGCCAAATGGAGTTGTTCTCCCACAAGAACCACTCGGCTGATCCTTCTTCAATATGCCCTTCAGCAACATGCACTGTTTCCTTGATTGAATTAGCTCTCACACCAATATTTGCGTCTAGAGCCTTTGAATTGAGGGCTATCTGAAAACGGCTGTGGCGCTGAAGTTGCCTGTGAATGTGGAGTTGGTGGCATGTGAAACCCGCATGTGGAGCGTTCGTTTGTCGTTCGTTTGTGAGGGATGCTCTACCAGGTTCATTCCTAGATAATGCACTCAAAGGGCACTAAGCATAGAGTGTGAAAACTGAGTTTCCTTGAGAGCTGCTTGGAAGCCTGATGGTGTGTGAAGTTAGTGAGAAATGGAGTTGTTCTCCCACAAGAACCACTCGGCTGATCCTTCTTCAATATGCCCTTCACCAACATGCAGTGTTTCCTTGATTGAATTAGCTCTCACACTAATATTTGCGTCTAGAGCCTTTGCATTGAGGGCAATCTGAAAACGGCTGTGGCGCTGAAGTTGCCTGTGAATGTGGAGTTGGTGGCATGTGAAACCCGCATGTGGAGCATTCGTTTGTGTGGGATGCTCACCAAGTTCATTTCAGTCCTAGGCACTCAAAGCGCACTAAGCATAGAGTGTGAAAACTGAGTTTCCTTGAGAGCTGCTTGGAAGCCTGATGGTGTGTGAAGTTAGTGAGCCAAATGGAGTTGTTTTCCCACAAGAACCACTCGGCTGATCCTTCTTCAATATGCCCTTCACCAACATGCAGTGTTTCCTTGATTGAATTAGCTCTCACACCAATATTTGCGTCTAGAGCCTTTGCATTGAGGGCTATCTGAAAACGGCTGTGGCACTGAAGTTGCCTGTGAATGTGGAGTTGGTGGTATGTGAAACCCGCATGTGGAGCATTCGTTTGTGTGGGATGCTCTACCAGGTTCATTCCTAGATAATGCAGTGAAAGGGCACTAAGCATAGAGTGTGAAAACTGAGTTTCCTTGAGAGCTGCTTGGAAGCCTGATGGTGTGTGAAGTTAGTGAGCCAAATGGAGTTGTTCTCCCACAAGAACCACTCGGCTGATCCTTCTTCAATATGCCCTTCACCAACATGCAGTGTTTCCTTGATTGAATTAGCTCTCACACCAATATTTGCGTCTAGAGCCTTTGCATTGAGGGCTATCTGAAAACGGCTGTGGCGCTGAAGTTGCCTGTGAATGTGGAGTTGGTGGCATGTGAAACTCGCATGTGGAGCATTCGTTTATGTGGGAAGCTCTACCAGGTTCATTCCTAGATAATGCTGTGAAAGGGCACTAAGCATAGAGTGTGAAAACTGAGTTTCCTTGAGAGCTGCTTGGAAGCCTGATGGTGTGTGAAGTTAGTGAGCCAAATGGAGTTGTTCTCCCACAAGAACCACTCGGCTGATCCTTCTTCAATATGCCCTTCACCAACATGCAGTGTTTCCTTGATTGAATTAGCTCTCACACCAATATTTGCGTCTAGAGCCTTTGCATTGAGGGCAATCTGAAAATGGCTGTGGCGCTGAAGTTGCCTGTGAATGTGGAGTTGGTGGCATGTGAAACCCGCATGTGGAGCATTCGTTTGTGTGGGATGCTCTACCAGGTTCATTCCTAGATAATGCAGTGAAAGGGTACTAAGCATAGAGTGTGAAAACTGAGTTTCCTTGAGAGCTGCTTGGAAGCCTGATGGTGTGTGAAGTTAGTGAGCCAAACGGAGTTGTTTTCCCACAAGAACCACTCGGCTGATCCTTCTTCAATATGCCCTTCACCAACATGCAGTGTTTCCTTGATTGAATTAGCTCTCACACCAATATTTGCGTCTAGAGCCTTTGCATTGAGGGCTATCTGAAAACGGCTGTGGCGCTGAAGTTGCCTGTGAATGTGGAGTTGGTGGCATGTGAAACCCGCATGTGGAGCATTCGTTTGTGTGGGATGCTCTACCAGGTTCATTCCTAGATAATGCAGTGAAAGGGCACTAAGCATAGAGTGTGAAAACTGAGTTTCCTTGAGAGCTGCTTGGAAGCCTGATGGTGTGTGAAGTTAGTGAGCCAAATGGAGTTGTTCTCCCACAAGAACCACTCGGCTGATCCTTCTTCAATATGCCCTTCACCAACATGCAGTGTTTCCTTGATTGAATTAGCTCTCACACCAATATTTGCGTCTAGAGCCTTTGCATTGAGGGCTATCTGAAAACTGCTGTGGCGCAGAAGTTGCCTGTGAATGTGGAGTTTTTGGCATGTGAAACCCGCATGTGGAGCATTCGTTTGTGTGGGATGCTCTACCAGGTTCATTCCTAGATAATGCACTCAAAGGGCACTAAGCATAGAGTGTGAAAACTGAGTTTCCTTGAGAGCTGCTTGGAAGCCTGATGGTGTGTGAAGTTAGTGAGCCAAATGGAGTTGTTCTCCCACAAGTACCACTCGGCTGATCCTTCTTCAATATGCCCTTCACCAACATGCAGTGTTTCCTTGATTGAATTAGCTCTCACACCAATATTTGCGTCTAGAGCCTTTGCATTGAGGGCTATCTGAAAACGGCTGTGGCGCTGAAGTTGCCTGAGAATGTGGAGTTGGTGGCATGTGAAACCCGCATGTGGAGCAGTCGTTTGTGTGGGATGCTCACCAAGCTTCATTTCAGTCCTAGGCACTCAAAGCGCACTAAGCATAGAGTGTGAAAACTGAGTTTCCTTGAGAGCTGCTTGGAAGCCTGATGGTGTGTGAAGTTAGTGAGCCAAATGGAGTTGTTCTCCCACAAGAACCACTCGGCTGATCCTTCTTCAATATGCCCTTCACCAACATGCAGTGTTTCCTTGATTGAATTAGCTCTCACACCAATATTTGCGTCTAGAGCCTTTGCATTGAGGGCTATCTGAAAACGGCTGTGGCGCTGAAGTTGCCTGTGAATGTGGAGTTGGTGGCATGTGAAACCCGCATGTGGAGCATTCGTTTGTGAGGGATGCTCTACCAGGTTCATTCCTAGATAATGCACTCAAAGGGCACTAAGCATAGAGTGTGAAAACTGAGTTTCCTTGAGAGCTGCTTGGTAGCCTGATGGTGTGTGAAGTTAGTGAGAAAATGGAGTTGTTCTCCCACAAGAACCACTCGGCTCATCCTTCTTCAATATGCCCTTAACCAACATGCAGTGTTTCCTTGATTGAATTAGCTCTCACACGAATATTTGCGTCTAGAGCCTTTGCATTGAGGGCTATCTGAAAACGGCTGTGGCGCTGAAGTTGCCTGTGAATGTGGAGTTGGTGGCATGTGAAACCCGCATGTGGAGCATTCGTTTGTGTGGGATGCTCACCAAGCTTCATTTCAGTCCTAGGCACTCAAAGCGCACTAAGCATAGAGTGTGAAAACTGAGTTTCCTTGAGAGCTGCTTGGAAGCCTGATGGTGTGTGAAGTTAGTGAGCCAAATGGAGTTGTTCTCCCACAAGAACCACTCGGCTGATCCTTCTTCAATATGCCCTTCAGCAACATGCACTGTTTCCTTGATTGAATTAGCTCTCACACCAATATTTGCGTCTAGAGCCTTTGAATTGAGGGCTATCTGAAAACGGCTGTGGCGCTGAAGTTGCCTGTGAATGTGGAGTTGGTGGCATGTGAAACCCGCATGTGGAGCGTTCGTTTGTGAGGGATGCTCTACCAGGTTCATTCCTAGATAATGCACTCAAAGGACAGTAAGCATAGAGTGTGAAAACTGAGTTTCCTTGAGAGCTGCTTGGAAGCCTGATGGTGTGTGAAGTTAGTGAGCCAAATGGAGTTGTTCTCCCACAAGAACCACTCGGCTGATCCTTCTTCAATATGCCCTTCAGCAACATGCACTGTTTCCTTGATTGAATTAGCTCTCACACCAATATTTGCGTCTAGAGCCTTTGAATTGAGGGCTATCTGAAAACGGCTGTGGCGCTGAAGTTGCCTGTGAATGTGGAGTTGGTGGCATGTGAAACCCGCATGTGGAGCGTTCGTTTGTGAGGGATGCTCTACCAGGTTCATTCCTAGATAATGCACTCAAAGGGCACTAAGCATAGAGTGTGAAAACTGAGTTTCCTTGAGAGCTGCTTGGAAGCCTGATGGTGTGTGAAGTTAGTGAGAAAATGGAGTTGTTCTCCCACAAGAACCACTCGGCTGATCCTTCTTCAATATGCCCTTCACCAACATGCAGTGTTTCCTTGATTGAATTAGCTCTCACACTAATATTTGCGTCTAGAGCCTTTGCATGAGGGCAATCTGAAAACGGCTGTGGCGCTGAAGTTGCCTGTGAATGTGGAGTTGGTGGCATGTGAAACCCGCATGTGGAGCATTCGTTTGTGTGGGATGCTCACCAAGTTCATTTCAGTCCTAGGCACTCAAAGCGCACTAAGCATAGAGTGTGAAAACTGAGTTTCCTTGAGAGCTGCTTGGAAGCCTGATGGTGTGTGAAGTTAGTGAGCCAAATGGAGTTGTTTTCCCACAAGAACCACTCGGCTGATCCTTCTTCAATATGCCCTTCACCAACATGCAGTGTTTCCTTGATTGAATTAGCTCTCACACCAATATTTGCGTCTAGAGCCTTTGCATTGAGGGCTATCTGAAAACGGCTGTGGCACTGAAGTTGCCTGTGAATGTGGAGTTGGTGGTATGTGAAACCCGCATGTGGAGCATTCGTTTGTGTGGGATGCTCTACCAGGTTCATTCCTAGATAATGCAGTGAAAGGGCACTAAGCATAGAGTGTGAAAACTGAGTTTCCTTGAGAGCTGCTTGGAAGCCTGATGGTGTGTGAAGTTAGTGAGCCAAATGGAGTTGTTCTCCCACAAGAACCACTCGGCTGATCCTTCTTCAATATGCCCTTCACCAACATGCAGTGTTTCCTTGATTGAATTAGCTCTCACACCAATATTTGCGTCTAGAGCCTTTGCATTGAGGGCTATCTGAAAACGGCTGTGGCGCTGAAGTTGCCTGTGAATGTGGAGTTGGTGGCATGTGAAACTCGCATGTGGAGCATTCGTTTATGTGGGAAGCTCTACCAGGTTCATTCCTAGATAATGCTGTGAAAGGGCACTAAGCATAGAGTGTGAAAACTGAGTTTCCTTGAGAGCTGCTTGGAAGCCTGATGGTGTGTGAAGTTAGTGAGCCAAATGGAGTTGTTCTCCCACAAGAACCACTCGGCTGATCCTTCTTCAATATGCCCTTCACCAACATGCAGTGTTTCCTTGATTGAATTAGCTCTCACACCAATATTTGCGTCTAGAGCCTTTGCATTGAGGGCAATCTGAAAATGGCTGTGGCGCTGAAGTTGCCTGTGAATGTGGAGTTGGTGGCATGTGAAACCCGCATGTGGAGCATTCGTTTGTGTGGGATGCTCTACCAGGTTCATTCCTAGATAATGCAGTGAAAGGGTACTAAGCATAGAGTGTGAAAACTGAGTTTCCTTGAGAGCTGCTTGGAAGCCTGATGGTGTGTGAAGTTAGTGAGCCAAACGGAGTTGTTTTCCCACAAGAACCACTCGGCTGATCCTTCTTCAATATGCCCTTCACCAACATGCAGTGTTTCCTTGATTGAATTAGCTCTCACACCAATATTTGCGTCTAGAGCCTTTGCATTGAGGGCTATCTGAAAACGGCTGTGGCGCTGAAGTTGCCTGTGAATGTGGAGTTGGTGGCATGTGAAACCCGCATGTGGAGCATTCGTTTGTGTGGGATGCTCTACCAGGTTCATTCCTAGATAATGCAGTGAAAGGGCACTAAGCATAGAGTGTGAAAACTGAGTTTCCTTGAGAGCTGCTTGGAAGCCTGATGGTGTGTGAAGTTAGTGAGCCAAATGGAGTTGTTCTCCCACAAGAACCACTCGGCTGATCCTTCTTCAATATGCCCTTCACCAACATGCAGTGTTTCCTTGATTGAATTAGCTCTCACACCAATATTTGCGTCTAGAGCCTTTGCATTGAGGGCTATCTGAAAACTGCTGTGGCGCAGAAGTTGCCTGTGAATGTGGAGTTTTTGGCATGTGAAACCCGCATGTGGAGCATTCGTTTGTGTGGGATGCTCTACCAGGTTCATTCCTAGATAATGCACTCAAAGGGCACTAAGCATAGAGTGTGAAAACTGAGTTTCCTTGAGAGCTGCTTGGAAGCCTGATGGTGTGTGAAGTTAGTGAGCCAAATGGAGTTGTTCTCCCACAAGTACCACTCGGCTGATCCTTCTTCAATATGCCCTTCACCAACATGCAGTGTTTCCTTGATTGAATTAGCTCTCACACCAATATTTGCGTCTAGAGCCTTTGCATTGAGGGCTATCTGAAAACGGCTGTGGCGCTGAAGTTGCCTGAGAATGTGGAGTTGGTGGCATGTGAAACCCGCATGTGGAGCAGTCGTTTGTGTGGGATGCTCACCAAGCTTCATTTCAGTCCTAGGCACTCAAAGCGCACTAAGCATAGAGTGTGAAAACTGAGTTTCCTTGAGAGCTGCTTGGAAGCCTGATGGTGTGTGAAGTTAGTGAGCCAAATGGAGTTGTTCTCCCACAAGAACCACTCGGCTGATCCTTCTTCAATATGCCCTTCACCAACATGCAGTGTTTCCTTGATTGAATTAGCTCTCACACCAATATTTGCGTCTAGAGCCTTTGCATTGAGGGCTATCTGAAAACGGCTGTGGCGCTGAAGTTGCCTGTGAATGTGGAGTTGGTGGCATGTGAAACCCGCATGTGGAGCATTCGTTTGTGAGGGATGCTCTACCAGGTTCATTCCTAGATAATGCACTCAAAGGGCACTAAGCATAGAGTGTGAAAACTGAGTTTCCTTGAGAGCTGCTTGGTAGCCTGATGGTGTGTGAAGTTAGTGAGAAAATGGAGTTGTTCTCCCACAAGAACCACTCGGCTCATCCTTCTTCAATATGCCCTTAACCAACATGCAGTGTTTCCTTGATTGAATTAGCTCTCACACGAATATTTGCGTCTAGAGCCTTTGCATTGAGGGCTATCTGAAAACGGCTGTGGCGCTGAAGTTGCCTGTGAATGTGGAGTTGGTGGCATGTGAAACCCGCATGTGGAGCATTCGTTTGTGTGGGATGCTCACCAAGCTTCATTTCAGTCCTAGGCACTCAAAGCGCACTAAGCATAGAGTGTGAAAACTGAGTTTCCTTGAGAGCTGCTTGGAAGCCTGATGGTGTGTGAAGTTAGTGAGCCAAATGGAGTTGTTCTCCCACAAGAACCACTCGGCTGATCCTTCTTCAATATGCCCTTCACCAACATGCAGTGTTTCCTTGATTGAATTAGCTCTCACACCAATATTTGCGTCTAGAGCCTTTGCATTGAGGGCTATCTGAAAACGGCTGTGGCGCTGAAGTTGCCTGTGAATGTGGAGTTGGTGGCATGTGAAACCCGCATGTGGAGCATTCGTTTGTGTGGGATGCTCTACCAGGTTCATTCCTAGATAATGCACTCAAAGGACAGTAAGCATAGAGTGTGAAAACTGAGTTTCCTTGAGAGCTGCTTGGAAGCCTGATGGTGTGTGAAGTTAGTGAGCCAAATGGAGTTGTTTTCCCACAAGAACCACTCGGCTGATCCTTCTTCAATATGCCCTTCACCAACATGCAGTGTTTCCTTGATTGAATTAGCTCTCACACCAATATTTGCGTCTAGAGCCTTTGCATTGAGGGCTATCTGAAAACGGCTGTGGCGCTGAAGTTGCCTGAGAATGTGGAGTTGGTGGTATGTGAAACCCGCATGTGGAGCATTCGTTTGTGTGGGATGCTCTACCAGGTTCGTTCCTAGATAATGCAGTGAAAGGGCACTAAGCATAGAGTGTGAAAACTGAGTTTCCTTGAGAGCTGCTTGGAAGCCTGATGGTGTGTGAAGTTAGTGAGCCAAATGGAGTTGTTCTCCCACAAGAACCACTCGGCTGATCCTTCTTCAATATGCCCTTCAGCAACATGCAGTGTTTCCTTGATTGAATTAGCTCTCACACCAATATTTGCGTCTAGAGCCTTTGCATTGAGGGCTATCTGAAAATGGCTGTGGCGCTGACGTTGGCTGAGAATGTGGAGTTGGTGGCATGTGAAACCCGCATGTGGAGCATTCGTTTGTGTGGGATGCTCTACCAGGTTCATTCCTAGATAATGCAGTGAAAGGGCACTAAGCATAGAGTGTGAAAACTGAATTTCCTTGAGAGCTGCTTGGAAGCCTGATGGTGTGTGAAGTTAGTGAGCCAAATGGAGTTGTTCTCCCACAAGAACCACTCGGCTGATCCTTCTTCAATATGCCCTTCACCAACATGCAGTGTTTCCTTGATTGAATTAGCTCTCACACCAATATTTGCGTCTAGAGCCTTTGCATTGAGGGCTATCTGAAAACGGCTGTGCCGCTGAAGATGCCTGAGAATGTGTAGTTGGTGGCATGTGAAACCTGCATGTGGAGCATTCGTTTGTGTGGGATGCTCACCAAGCTTCATTTCAGTCCAAGGCACTCAAAGGACACTAAGCATAGAGTGTGAAAACTGAGTTTCCTTGAGAGCTGCTTGGAAGCCTGATGGTTTGTGATGTTAGTGAGCCAAATGGAGTTGTTTTCCCACAAGAACCACTCGGCTGATCCTTCTTCAATATGCCCTTCACCAACATGAAGTGTTTCCTTGATTGAATTAGCTCTCACACCAATATTTGCGTCTAGAGCCTTTGCATTGAGGGCTATCTGAAAACGGCTGTGGCGCTGAAGTTGCCTGTAAATGTGGAGTTGGTGGCATGTGAAACCCGCATGTGGAGCAGTCGTTTGTGTGGGATGCTCACCAAGCTTCATTTCAGTCCTAGGCACTCAAAGCGCACTAAGCATAGAGTGTGAAAACTGAGTTTCCTTGAGAGCTGCTTGGAAGCCTGATGGTGTGTGAAGTTAGTGAGCCAAATGGAGTTGTTCTCCCACAAGAACCACTCGGCTGATCCTTCTTCAATATGCCCTTCACCAACATGCAGTGTTTCCTTGATTGAATTAGCTCTCACACCAATATTTGCGTCTAGAGCCTTTGCATTGAGGGCTATCTGAAAACGGCTGTGGCGCTGAAGTTGCCTGTGAATGTGGAGTTGGTGGCATGTGAAACCCGCATGTGGAGCATTCGTTTGTGAGGGATGCTCTACCAGGTTCATTCCTAGATAATGCACTCAAAGGGCACTAAGCATAGAGTGTGAAAACTGAGTTTCCTTGAGAGCTGCTTGGAAGCCTGATGGTGTGTGAAGTTAGTGAGAAAATGGAGTTGTTCTCCCACAAGAACCACTCGGCTCATCCTTCTTCAATATGCCCTTAACAACATGCAGTGTTTCCTTGATTGAATTAGCTCTCACACTAATATTTGCGTCTAGAGCCTTTGCATTGAGGGCTATCTGAAAACGGCTGTGGCGCTGAAGTTGCCTGTGAATGTGGAGTTGGTGGCATGTGAAACCGCATGTGGAGCATTCGTTTGTGTGGGATGCTCACAAGCTTCATTTCAGTCCTAGGCACTCAAAGGGCACTAAGCATAGAGTGTGAAAACTGAGTTTCCTTGAGAGCTGCTTGGAAGCCTGATGGTGTGTGAAGTTAGTGAGCCAAATGGAGTTGTTTTCCACAAGAACCACTCGGCTGATCCTTCTTCAATATGCCCTTCACCAACATGCAGTGTTTCCTTGATTGAGTTAGCTCTCACACCAATATTTGCGTCTAGAGCCTTTGCATTGAGGGCTATCTGAAAACGGCTGTGGCGCTGAAGTTGCCTGGTGAATGTGGAGTTGGTGGCATGTGAAACCCGCATGTGGAGCATTCGTTTGTGTGGGATGCTCTACCAGGTTCATTCCTAGATAATGCACTCAAAGGACAGTAAGCATAGAGTGTGAAAACTGAGTTTCCTTGAGAGCTGCTTGGAAGCCTGATGGTGTGTGAAGTTAGTGAGCCAAATGGAGTTGTTTTCCCACAAGAACCACTCGGCTGATCCTTCTTCAATATGCCCTTCACCAACATGCAGTGTTTCCTTGATTGAATTAGCTCTCACACCAATATTTGCGTCTAGAGCCTTTGCATTGAGGGCTATCTGAAAACGGCTGTGGCGCTGAAGTTGCCTGAGAATGTGGAGTTGGTGGTATGTGAAACCCGCATGTGGAGCATTCGTTTGTGTGGGATGCTCTACCAGGTTCGTTCCTAGATAATGCAGTGAAAGGGCACTAAGCATAGAGTGTGAAAACTGAGTTTCCTTGAGAGCTGCTTGGAAGCCTGATGGTGTGTGAAGTTAGTGAGCCAAATGGAGTTGTTCTCCCACAAGAACCACTCGGCTGATCCTTCTTCAATATGCCCTTCAGCAACATGCAGTGTTTCCTTGATTGAATTAGCTCTCACACCAATATATGCGTCTAGAGCCTTTGCATTGAGGGCTATCTGAAAATGGCTGTGGCGCTGAAGTTGGCTGAGAATGTGGAGTTGGTGGCATGTGAAACCCGCATGTGGAGCATTCGTTTGTGTGGGATGCTCTACCAGGTTCATTCCTAGATAATGCAGTGAAAGGGCACTAAGCATAGAGTGTGAAAACTGAATTTCCTTGAGAGCTGCTTGGAAGCCTGATGGTGTGTGAAGTTAGTGAGCCAAATGGAGTTGTTCTCCCACAAGAACCACTCGGCTGATCCTTCTTCAATATGCCCTTCACCAACATGCAGTGTTTCCTTGATTGAATTAGCTCTCACACCAATATTTGCGTCTAGAGCCTTTGCATTGAGGGCTATCTGAAAACGGCTGTGGCGCTGAAGATGCCTGAGAATGTGTAGTTGGTGGCATGTGAAACCTGCATGTGGAGCATTCGTTTGTGTGGGATGCTCACCAAGCTTCATTTCAGTCCAAGGCACTCAAAGGACACTAAGCATAGAGTGTGAAAACTGAGTTTCCTTGAGAGCTGCTTGGAAGCCTGATGGTTTGTGATGTTAGTGAGCCAAATGGAGTTGTTTTCCCACAAGAACCACTCGGCTGATCCTTCTTCAATATACACTTCACCAACATGAAGTGTTTCCTTGATTGAATTAGCTCTCACACCAATATTTGCGTCTAGAGCCTTTGCATTGAGGGCTATCTGAAAACGGCTGTGGCGCTGAAGTTGCCTGTAAATGTGGAGTTGGTGGCATGTGAAACACGCATGTGGAGCATTCGTTTGTGTGGGATGCTCTACCAGGTTCATTCCTAGATAATGCAGTGAAAGGGCACTAAGCATAGTGTGTGAAAACTGAGTTTCCTTGAGAGCTGCTTGGAAGCCTGATGGTGTGAGAAGTTAGTGAGCCAAATGGAGTTGTTCTCCCACAAGAACCACTCGGCTGATCCTTCTTCAATATGCCCTTCAGCAACATGCAGTGTTTCCTTGATTGAATTAGCTCTCACACCAATATTTGCGTCTAGAGCCTTTGCATTGAGGGCTATCTGAAAACGGCTGTGGCGCTGAAGTTGCTTGATTATGTGGAGTTGGTGGCATGTGAAACCCGCATGTGGAGCATTCGTTTGTGTGGGATGCTCAGCAAGCTTCATTTCAGTCCTAGTCACACAAAGGCCCTAAGCATAGAGTGTGAAAACTGAGTTTCCTTGAGAGCTGCTTGGAAGCCTGATGGTGTGTGAAGTTAGTGTGCCAAATGGAGTTGTTCTCCCACAAGAACCACTCGGCTGATCCTTCTTCAATATGCCCTTCACCAACATGCAGTGTTTCCTTGATTGAATTAGCTCTCACACCAATATTTGCGTCTAGAGCCTTTGCATTGAGGGCTAACTGAAAACGGCTGTGGCGCTGAAGTTGCCTGTGAATGTGGAGTTGGTGGCATGTGAAAGCCGCATGTCGAGCATTCTTTTGTGTGGGATGCTCTACCTGGTTCATTCCTAGATAATGCACTCAAAGGGCACTAAGCATAGAGTGTGAAAACTGAGGTTCCTTGAGAGCTGCTTGGAAGCCTGATGGTGTGTGAGGTTAGTGAGCCAAATGGAGTTGTTCTCCCACAAGAACCACTCGGCTGATCCTTCTTCAATATGCCCTTCACCAACATGCAGTGTTTCCTTGATTGAATTAGCTCTCACACCAATATTTGCGTCTAGAGCCTTTGCATTGAGGGCTATCTGAAAACGGCTGTGGCGCTGAAGATGCCTGAGAATGTGTAGTTGGTGGCATGTGAAACCTGCATGTGGAGCATTCGTTTGTGTGGGATGCTCACCAAGCTTCATTTCAGTCCTAGGCACTCAAAGGTCACTAAGCATAGAGTGTGAAAACTGAGTTTCCTTGAGAGCTGCTTGGAAGCCTGATGGTTTGTGATGTTAGTGAGCCAAATGGAGTTGTTTTCCCACAAGAACCACTCGGCTGATCCTTCTTCAATATACACTTCACCAACATGAAGTGTTTCCTTGATTGAATTAGCTCTCACACCAATATTTGCGTCTAGAGCCTTTGCATTGAGGGCTATCTGAAAACGGCTGTGGCGCTGAAGTTGCCTGTAAATGTGGAGTTGGTGGCATGTGAAACACGCATGTGGAGCATTCTTTTGTGTGGGATGCTCTACCAGGTTCATTCCAAGATAATGCAGTGAAAGCGCACTAAGCATAGAGTGTGAAAACTGAGTTTCCTTGAGAGCTGCTTGGAAGCCTGATGGTGTGAGAAGTTAGTGAGCCAAATGGAGTTGTTCTCCCACAAGAACCACTCGGCTGATCCTTCTTCAATATGCCCTTCACCAACATGCAGTGTTTCCTTGATTGAATTAGCTCTCACACCAATATTTGCGTCTAGAGCCTTTGCATTGAGGGCTATCTGAAAACGGCTGTGGCGCTGAAGTTGCTTGATTATGTGTAGTTGGTGGCATGTGAAACCCGCATGTGGAGCATTCGTTTGTGTGGGATGCTCAGCAAGCTTCATTTCAGTCCTAGTCACACAAAGGGCCCTAAGCATAGAGTGTGAAAACTGAGTTTCCTTGAGAGCTGCTTGGAAGCCTGATGGTGTGTGAAGTTAGTGTGCCAAATGGAGTTGTTCTCCCACAAGAACCACTCGGCTGATCCTTCTTCAATATGCCCTTCACCAACATACAGTGTTTCCTTGATTGAATTAGCTCTCACACCAATATTTGCGTCTAGAGCCTTTGCATTGAGGGCTATCTGAAAACGGCTGTGGCGCTGAAGTTGCCTGTGAATGTGGAGTTGGTGGCATGTGAAACCCGCATGTCGAGCATTCTTTTGTGTGGGATGCTCTACCTGGTTCATTCCTAGATAATGCAGTGAAAGGGCACTAAGCATAGAGTGTGAAAACTGAGTTTCCTTGAGAGCTGCTTGGAAGACTGATGGTGTGTGAGGTTAGTGAGCCAAATGGAGTTGTTCTCCCACAAGAACCACTTGGCTGATCCTTCTTCAATATGCCCTTCAGCAACATGCAGTGTTTCCTTGATTGAATTAGCTCTCACACCAATATTTGCGTCTAGAGCCTTTGCATTGAGGGCTATCTGAAAACGGCTGTGGGGCTGAAGATGCCTGAGAATGTGGAGTTGGTGGCATGTGAAACCCGCATGTGGAGCATTCATTTGTGTGGGATGCTCTACCAGGTTCATTCCTAGATAATGCACTCAAAGGGCACTAAGCATAGAGTGTGAAAACTGAGTTTCCTTGAGAGCTGCTTGGAAGCCTGATGGTGTGTGAAGTTAGTGAGCCAAATGGAGTTGTTCTCCCACAAGAACCACTCGGCTGATCCTTCTTCAATATGCCCTTCAACAACATGCAGTGTTTCCTTGATTGAATTAGCTCTCACACCAATATTTGCGTCTAGAGCCTTTGCATTGAGGGCTATCTGAAAACGGCTGTGGCGCTGAAGATGCCTGAGAATGTGTAGTTGGTGGCATGTGAAACCTGCATGTGGAGCATTCGTTTGTGTGGGATGCTCACCAAGCTTCATTTCAGTCCTAGGCACTCAAAGGTCACTAAGCATAGAGTGTGAAAACTGAGTTTCCTTGAGAGCTGCTTGGAAGCCTGATGGTTTGTGATGTTAGTGAGCCAAATGGAGTTGTTTTCCCACAAGAACCACTCGGCTGATCCTTCTTCAATATACACTTGACCAACATGAAGTGTTTCCTTGATTGAATTAGCTCTCACACCAATATTTGCGTCTAGAGCCTTTGCATTGAGGGCTATCTGAAAACGGCTGTGGCGCTGAAGTTGCCTGTGAATGTGGAGTTGGTGGCATGTGAAACACGCATGTGGAGCATTCTTTTGTGTGGGATGCTCTACCAGGTTCATTCCTAGATAATGCAGTGAAAGGGCACTAAGCATAGAGTGTGAAAACTGAGTTTCCTTGAGAGCTGCTTGGAAGCCTGATGGTGTGAGAAGTTAGTGAGCCAAATGGAGTTGTTCTCCCACAAGAACCACTCGGCTGATCCTTCTTCAATATGCCCTTCACCAACATGCAGTGTTTCCTTGATTGAATTAGCTCTCACACCAATATTTGCGTCTAGAGCCTTTGCATTGAGGGCTATCTGAAAACGGCTGTGGCGCTGAAGTTGCTTGATTATGTGGAGTTGGTGGCATGTGAAACCCGCATGTGGAGCATTCGTTTGTGTGGGATGCTCAGCAAGCTTCATTTCAGTCCTAGTCACACAAAGGGCCCTAAGCATAGAGTGTGAAAACTGAGTTTCCTTGAGAGCTGCTTGGAAGCCTGATGGTGTGTGAAGTTAGTGTGCCAAATGGAGTTGTTCTCCCACAAGAACCACTCGGCTGATCCTTCTTCAATATGCCCTTCACCAACATACAGTGTTTCCTTGATTGAATTAGCTCTCACACCAATATTTGCGTCTAGAGCCTTTGCATTGAGGGCTATCTGAAAACGGCTGTGGCGCTGAAGTTGCCTGTGAATGTGGAGTTGGTGGCATGTGAAACCCGCATGTCGAGCATTCTTTTGTGTGGGATGCTCTACCTGGTTCATTCCTAGATAATGCAGTGAAAGGGCACTAAGCATAGAGTGTGAAAACTGAGTTTCCTTGAGAGCTGCTTGGAAGACTGATGGTGTGTGAGGTTAGTGAGCCAAATGGAGTTGTTCTCCCACAAGAACCACTTGGCTGATCCTTCTTCAATATGCCCTTCAGCACATGCAGTGTTTTCTTGATTGAATTAGCTCTCACACCAATATTTGCGTCTAGAGCCTTTGCATTGAGGGCTATCTGAAAACGGCTGTGGCGCTGAAGATGCCTGTGAATGTGGAGTTGGTGGCATGTGAAACCCGCATGTGGAGCATTCGTTTGTGTGGGATGCTCTACCAGGTTCATTCCTAGATAATGCAGTGAAAGGGCACTAAGCATAGAGTGTGAAAACTGAGTTTCCTTGAGAGCTGCTTGGAAGCCTGATGGTGTGTGAAGTTAGTGAGCCAAATGGAGTTGTTCTCCCACAAGAACCACTCGGCTGATCCTTCTTCAATATGCCCTTCACCAACATGCAGTGTTTCCTTGATTGAATTAGCTCTCACACCAATATTTGCGTCTAGAGCCTTTGCATTGAGGGCTATCTGAAAACGGCTGTGGCGCTGAAGTTGCTTGATTATGTGGAGTTGGTGGCATGTGAAACCCGCATGTGGAGCATTCGTTTGTGTGGGATGCTCAGCAAGCTTCATTTCAGTCCTAGTCACACAAAGGGCCCTAAGCATAGAGTGTGAAAACTGAGTTTCCTTGAGAGCTGCTTGGAAGCCTGATGGTGTGTGAAGTTAGTGTGCCAAATGGAGCTGTTCTCCCACAAGAACCACTCGGCTGATCCTTCTTCAATATGCCCTTCACCAACATGCAGTGTTTCCTTGATTGAATTAGCTCTCACACCAATATTTGCGTCTAGAGCCTTTGCATTGAGGGCTATCTGAAAACGGCTGTGGGGCTGAAGATGCCTGAGAATGTGGAGTTGGTGGCATGTGAAACCCGCATGTGGAGCATTCGTTTGTGTGGGATGCTCTACCAGGTTCATTCCTAGATAATGCACTCAAAGGGCACTAAGCATAGAGTGTGAAAACTGAGTTTCCTTGAGAGCTGCTTGGAAGCCTGATGGTGTGTGAAGTTAGTGAGCCAAATGGAGTTGTTCTCCCACAAGAACCACTCGGCTGATCCTTCTTCAATATGCCCTTCACCAACATGCAGTGTTTCCTTGATTGAATTAGCTCTCACACCAATATTTGCGTCTAGAGCCTTTGCATTGAGGGCTATCTGAAAACGGCTGTGGCGCTGAAGTTGCCTGTGAATGTGGAGTTGGTGGCATGTGAAACCCGCATGTCGAGCATTCTTTTGTGTGGGATGCTCTACCTGGTTCATTCCTAGATAATGCAGTGAAAGGGCACTAAGCATAGAGTGTGAAAACTGAGTTTCCTTGAGAGCTGCTTGGAAGCCTGATGGTGTGTGAGGTTAGTGAGCCAAATGGAGTTGTTCTCCCACAAGAACCACTTGGCTGATCCTTCTTCAATATGCCCTTCACCAACATGCAGTGTTTCCTTGATTGAATTAGCTCTCACACCAATATTTGCGTCTAGAGCCTTTGCATTGAGGGCTATCTGAAAACGGCTGTGGCGCTGAAGATGCCTGAGAATGTGTAGTTGGTGGCATGTGAAACCTGCATGTGGAGCATTCGTTTGTGTGGGATGCTCACCAAGCTTCATTTCAGTCCTAGGCACTCAAAGGTCACTAAGCATAGAGTGTGAAAACTGAGTTTCCTTGAGAGCTGCTTGGAAGCCTGATGGTTTGTGATGTTAGTGAGCCAAATGGAGTTGTTTTCCCACAAGAACCACTCGGCTGATCCTTCTTCAATATACACTTCACCAACATGAAGTGTTTCCTTGATTGAATTAGCTCTCACACCAATATTTGCGTCTAGAGCCTTTGCATTGAGGGCTATCTGAAAACGGCTGTGGCGCTGAAGTTGCCTGTAAATGTGGAGTTGGTGGCATGTGAAACACGCATGTGGAGCATTCTTTTGTGTGGGATGCTCTACCAGGTTCATTCCTAGATAATGCAGTGAAAGGGCACTAAGCCTAGAGTGTGAAAACTGAGTTTCCTTGAGAGCTGCTTGGAAGCCTGATGGTGTGTGAAGTTAGTGAGCCAAATGGAGTTGTTCTCCCACAAGAACCACTCGGCTGATCCTTCTTCAATATGCCCTTCACCAACATGCAGTGTTTCCTTGATTGAATTAGCTCTCACACCAATATTTGCGTCTAGAGCCTTTGCATTGAGGGCTATCTGAAAACGGCTGTGGCGCTGAAGTTGCTTGATTATGTGGAGTTGGTGGCATGTGAAACCCGCATGTGGAGCATTCGTTTGTGTGGGATGCTCAGCAAGCTTCATTTCAGTCCTAGTCACACAAAGGGCCCTAAGCATAGAGTGTGAAAACTGAGTTTCCTTGAGAGCTGCTTGGAAGCCTGATGGTGTGTGAAGTTAGTGTGCCAAATGGAGTTGTTCTCCCACAAGAACCACTCGGCTGATCCTTCTTCAATATGCCCTTCACCAACATACAGTGTTTCCTTGATTGAATTAGCTCTCACACCAATATTTGCGTCTAGAGCCTTTGCATTGAGGGCTATCTGAAAACGGCTGTGGCGCTGAAGTTGCCTGTGAATGTGGAGTTGGTGGCATGTGAAACCCGCATGTCGAGCATTCTTTTGTGTGGGATGCTCTACCTGGTTCATTCCTAGATAATGCAGTGAAAGGGCACTAAGCATAGAGTGTGAAAACTGAGTTTCCTTGAGAGCTGCTTGGAAGACTGATGGTGTGTGAGGTTAGTGAGCCAAATGGAGTTGTTCTCCCACAAGAACCACTTGGCTGATCCTTCTTCAATATGCCCTTCAGCAACATGCAGTGTTTCCTTGATTGAATTAGCTCTCACACCAATATTTGCGTCTAGAGCCTTTGCATTGAGGGCTATCTGAAAACGGCTGTGGGGCTGAAGATGCCTGAGAATGTGGAGTTGGTGGCATGTGAAACCCGCATGTGGAGCATTCGTTTGTGTGGGATGCTCTACCAGGTTCATTCCTAGATAATGCAGTGAAAGGGCACTAAGCATAGAGTGTGAAAACTGAGTTTCCTTGAGAGCTGCTTGGAAGCCTGATGGTGTGTGAAGTTAGTGAGCCAAATGGAGTTGTTCTCCCACAAGAACCACTCGGCTGATCCTTCTTCAATATGCCCTTCACCAACATGCAGTGTTTCCTTGATTGAATTAGCTCTCACAACAATATTTGCGTCTAGAGCCTTTGCATTGAGGGCTATCTGAAAACGGCTGTGGCGCTGAAGATGCCTGAGAATGTGTAGTTGGTGGCATGTGAAACCTGCATGTGGAGCATTCGTTTGTGTGGGATGCTCACCAAGCTTCATTTCAGTCCTAGGCACTCAAAGGTCACTAAGCATAGAGTGTGAAAACTGAGTTTCCTTGAGAGCTGCTTGGAAGCCTGATGGTTTGTGATGTTAGTGAGCCAAATGGAGTTGTTTTCCCACAAGAACCACTCGGCTGATCCTTCTTCAATTTACACTTCACCAACATGAAGTGTTTCCTTGATTGAATAAGCTCTCACACCAATATTTGCGTCTAGAGCCATTGCATTGAGGGCTATCTGAAAACGGCTGTGGCGCTGAAGTTGCCTGTGAATGTGGAGTTGGTGGCATGTGAAACCCGCATGTCGAGCATTCTTTTGTGTGGGATGCTCTACCTGGTTCATTCCTAGATAATGCAGTGAAAGGGCACTAAGCATAGAGTGTGAAAACTGAGTTTCCTTGAGAGCTGCTTGGAAGACTGATGGTGTGTGAGGTTAGTGAGCCAAATGGAGTTGTTCTCCCACAAGAACCACTTGGCTGATCCTTCTTCAATATGCCCTTCAGCGCATGCAGTGTTTCCTTGATTGAATTAGCTCTCACACCAATATTTGCGTCTAGAGCCTTTGCATTGAGGGCTATCTGAAAACGGCTGTGGGGCTGAAGATGCCTGAGAATGTGGAGTTGGTGGCATGTGAAACCCGCATGTGGAGCATTCGTTTGTGTGGGATGCTCTACCAGGTTCATTCCTAGATAATGCACTCAAAGGGCACTAAGCATAGAGTGTGAAAACTGAGTTTCCTTGAGAGCTGCTTGGAAGCCTGATGGTGTGTGAAGTTAGTGAGCCAAATGGAGTTGTTCTCCCACAAGAACCACTCGGCTGATCCTTCTTCAATATGCCCTTCACCAACATGCAGTGTTTCCTTGATTGAATTAGCTCTCACACCAATATTTGCGTCTAGAGCCTTTGCATTGAGGGCTATCTGAAAACGGCTGTGGCGCTGAAATTGCCTGTGAATGTGGAGTTGGTGGCATGTGAAACCCGCATGTGGAGCATTCGTTTGTGTGGGATGCTCTACCAGGTTCATTCCTAGATAATGCACTCAAAGGGCACTAAGCATAGAGTGTGAAAACTGAGTTTCCTTGAGAGCTGCTTGGAAGCCTGATGGTGTGAGAAGTTAGTGAGCCAAATGGAGTTGTTCTCCCACAAGAACCACTCGGCTGATCCTTCTTCAATATGCCCTTCACCAACATGCAGTGTTTCCTTGATTGAATTAGCTCTCACACCAATATTTGCGTCTAGAGCCTTTGCATTGAGGGCTATCTGAAAACGGCTGTGGCGCTGAAGTTGCTTGATTATGTGGAGTTGGTGGCATGTGAAACCCGCATGTGGAGCATTCGTTTGTGTGGGATGCTCAGCAAGCTTCATTTCAGTCCTAGTCACACAAAGGGCCCTAAGCATAGAGTGTGAAAACTGAGTTTCCTTGAGAGCTGCTTGGAAGCCTGATGGTGTGTGAAGTTAGTGTGCCAAATGGAGTTGTTCTCCCACAAGAACCACTCGGCTGATCCTTCTTCAATATGCCCTTCACCAACATACAGTGTTTCCTTGATTGAATTAGCTCTCACACCAATATTTGCGTCTAGAGCCTTTGCATTGAGGGCTATCTGAAAACGGCTGTGGGGCTGAAGATGCCTGAGAATGTGGAGTTGGTGGCATGTGAAACCCGCATGTGGAGCATTCGTTTGTGTGGGATGCTCTACCAGGTTCATTCCTAGATAATGCACTCAAAGGGCACTAAGCATAGAGTGTGAAAACTGAGTTTCCTTGAGAGCTGCTTGGAAGCCTGATGGTGTGTGAAGTTAGTGAGCCAAATGGAGTTGTTCTCCCACAAGAACCACTCGGCTGATCCTTCTTCAATATGCCCTTCACCAACATGCAGTGTTTCCTTGATTGAATTAGCTCTCACACCAATATTTGCGTCTAGAGCCTTTGCATTGAGGGCTATCTGAAAACGGCTGTGGCGCTGAAGTTGCCTGTGAATGTGGAGTTGGTGGCATGTGAAACCCGCATGTCGAGCATTCTTTTGTGTGGGATGCTCTACCTGGTTCATTCCTAGATAATGCAGTGAAAGGGCACTAAGCATAGAGTGTGAAAACTGAGTTTCCTTGAGAGCTGCTTGGAAGCCTGATGGTGTGTGAGGTTAGTGAGCCAAATGGAGTTGTTCTCCCACAAGAACCACTTGGCTGATCCTTCTTCAATATGCCCTTCACCAACATGCAGTGTTTCCTTGATTGAATTAGCTCTCACACCAATATTTGCGTCTAGAGCCTTTGCATTGAGGGCTATCTGAAAACGGCTGTGGCGCTGAAGATGCCTGAGAATGTGTAGTTGGTGGCATGTGAAACCTGCATGTGGAGCATTCGTTTGTGTGGGATGCTCACCAAGCTTCATTTCAGTCCTAGGCACTCAAAGGTCACTAAGCATAGAGTGTGAAAACTGAGTTTCCTTGAGAGCTGCTTGGAAGCCTGATGGCGTGTGAAGTTAGTGAGCCAAATGGAGTTGTTCTCCCACAAGAACCACTCGGCTGATCCTTCTTCAATATACACTTCACCAACATGAAGTGTTTCCTTGATTGAATTAGCTCTCACACCAATATTTGCGTCTAGAGCCTTTGCATTGAGGGCTATCTGAAAACGGCTGTGGCGCTGAAGTTGCCTGTAAATGTGGAGTTGGTGGCATGTGAAACACGCATGTGGAGCATTCTTTTGTGTGGGATGCTCTACCAGGTTCATTCCTAGATAATGCAGTGAAAGGGCACTAAGCATAGAGTGTGAAAACTGAGTTTCCTTGAGAGCTGCTTGGAAGCCTGATGGTGTGAGAAGTTAGTGAGCCAAATGGAGTTGTTCTCCCACAAGAACCACTCGGCTGATCCTTCTTCAATATGCCCTTCACCAACATGCAGTGTTTCCTTGATTGAATTAGCTCTCACACCAATATTTGCGTCTAGAGCCTTTGCATTGAGGGCTATCTGAAAACGGCTGTGGCGCTGAAGTTGCTTGATTATGTGGAGTTGGTGGCATGTGAAACCCGCATGTGGAGCATTCGTTTGTGTGGGATGCTCAGCAAGCTTCATTTCAGTCCTAGTCACACAAAGGGCCCTAAGCATAGAGTGTGAAAACTGAGTTTCCTTGAGAGCTGCTTGGAAGCCTGATGGTGTGTGAAGTTAGTGTGCCAAATGGAGTTGTTCTCCCACAAGAACCACTCGGCTGATCCTTCTTCAATATGCCCTTCACCAACATACAGTGTTTCCTTGATTGAATTAGCTCTCACACCAATATTTGCGTCTAGAGCCTTTGCATTGAGGGCTATCTGAAAACGGCTGTGGCGCTGAAGTTGCCTGTGAATGTGGAGTTGGTGGCATGTGAAACCCGCATGTCGAGCATTCTTTTGTGTGGGATGCTCTACCTGGTTCATTCCTAGATAATGCAGTGAAAGGGCACTAAGCATAGAGTGTGAAAACTGAGTTTCCTTGAGAGCTGCTTGGAAGACTGATGGTGTGTGAGGTTAGTGAGCCAAATGGAGTTGTTCTCCCACAAGAACCACTTGGCTGATCCTTCTTCAATATGCCCTTCAGCAACATGCAGTGTTTCCTTGATTGAATTAGCTCTCACACCAATATTTGCGTCTAGAGCCTTTGCATTGAGGGCTATCTGAAAACGGCTGTGGGGCTGAAGATGCCTGAGAATGTGGAGTTGGTGGCATGTGAAACCCGCATGTGGAGCATTCGTTTGTGTGGGATGCTCTACCAGGTTCATTCCTAGATAATGCACTCAAAGGGCACTAAGCATAGAGTGTGAAAACTGAGTTTCCTTGAGAGCTGCTTGGAAGCCTGATGGTGTGTGAAGTTAGTGAGCCAAATGGAGTTGTTCTCCCACAAGAACCACTCGGCTGATCCTTCTTCAATATGCCCTTCACCAACATGCAGTGTTTCCTTGATTGAATTAGCTCTCACACCAATATTTGCGTCTAGAGCCTTTGCATTGAGGGCTATCTGAAAACGGCTGTGGCGCTGAAGTTTCTTGATTATGTGGAGTTGATGGCATGTGAAACCCGCATGTGGAGCATTCGTTTGTGTGGGATGCTCAGCAAGCTTCATTTCAGTCCTAGTCACACAAAGGGCCCTAAGCATAGAGTGTGAAAACTGAGTTTCCTTGAGAGCTGCTTGGAAGCCTGATGGTGTGTGAAGTTAGTGTGCCAAATGGAGTTGTTCTCCCACAAGAACCACTCGGCTGATCCTTCTTCAATATGCCCTTCACCAACATACAGTGTTTCCTTGATTGAATTAGCTCTCACACCAATATTTGCGTCTAGAGCCTTTGCATTGAGGGCTATCTGAAAACGGCTGTGGGGCTGAAGATGCCTGAGAATGTGGAGTTGGTGGCATGTGAAACCCGCATGTGGAGCATTCGTTTGTGTGGGATGCTCTACCAGGTTCATTCCTAGATAATGCACTCAAAGGGCACTAAGCATAGAGTGTGAAAACTGAGTTTCCTTGAGAGCTGCTTGGAAGCCTGATGGTGTGTGAAGTTAGTGAGCCAAATGGAGTTGTTCTCCCACAAGAACCACTCGGCTGATCCTTCTTCAATATGCCCTTCACCAACATGCAGTGTTTCCTTGATTGAATTAGCTCTCACACCAATATTTGCGTCTAGAGCCTTTGCATTGAGGGCTATCTGAAAACGGCTGTGGCGCTGAAGTTGCCTGTGAATGTGGAGTTGGTGGCATGTGAAACCCGCATGTGGAGCATTCTTTTGTGTGGGATGCTCTACCTGGTTCATTCCTAGATAATGCAGTGAAAGGGCACTAAGCATAGAGTGTGAAAACTGAGTTTCCTTGAGAGCTGCTTGGAAGCCTGATGGTGTGTGAGGTTAGTGAGCCAAATGGAGTTGTTCTCCCACAAGAACCACTTGGCTGATCCTTCTTCAATATGCCCTTCACCAACATGCAGTGTTTCCTTGATTGAATTAGCTCTCACACCAATATTTGCGTCTAGAGCCTTTGCATTGAGGGCTATCTGAAAACGGCTGTGGCGCTGAAGTTGCCTGAGAATGTGTAGTTGGTGGCATGTGAAACCTGCATGTGGAGCATTCGTTTGTGTGGGATGCTCACCAAGCTTCATTTCAGTCCTAGGCACTCAAAGGTCACTAAGCATAGAGTGTGAAAACTGAGTTTCCTTGAGAGCTGCTTGGAAGCCTGATGGTTTGTGATGTTAGTGAGCCAAATGGAGTTGTTTTCCCACAAGAACCACTCGGCTGATCCTTCTTCAATATACACTTCACCAACATGAAGTGTTTCCTTGATTGAATTAGCTCTCACACCAATATTTGCGTCTAGAGCCTTTGCATTGAGGGCTATCTGAAAACGGCTGTGGCGCTGAAGTTGCCTGTAAATGTGGAGTTGGTGGCATGTGAAACACGCATGTGGAGCATTCTTTTGTGTGGGATGCTCTACCAGGTTCATTCCTAGATAATGCAGTGAAAGGGCACTAAGCATAGAGTGTGAAAACTGAGTTTCCTTGAGAGCTGCTTGGAAGCCTGATGGTGTGAGAAGTTAGTGAGCCAAATGGAGTTGTTCTCCCACAAGAACCACTCGGCTGATCCTTCTTCAATATGCCCTTCACCAACATGCAGTGTTTCCTTGATTGAATTAGCTCTCACACCAATATTTGCGTCTAGAGCCTTTGCATTGAGGGCTATCTGAAAACGGCTGTGGCGCTGAAGTTGCTTGATTATGTGGAGTTGGTGGCATGTGAAACCCGCATGTGGAGCATTCGTTTGTGTGGGATGCTCAGCAAGCTTCATTTCAGTCCTAGTCACACAAAGGGCCCTAAGCATAGAGTGTGAAAACTGAGTTTCCTTGAGAGCTGCTTGGAAGCCTGATGGTGTGTGAAGTTAGTGTGCCAAATGGAGTTGTTCTCCCACAAGAACCACTCGGCTGATCCTTCTTCAATATGCCCTTCACCAACATACAGTGTTTCCTTGATTGAATTAGCTCTCACACCAATATTTGCGTCTAGAGCCTTTGCATTGAGGGCTATCTGAAAACGGCTGTGGCGCTGAAGTTGCCTGTGAATGTGGAGTTGGTGGCATGTGAAACCCGCATGTCGAGCATTCTTTTGTGTGGGATGCTCTACCTGGTTCATTCCTAGATAATGCAGTGAAAGGGCACTAAGCATAGAGTGTGAAAACTGAGTTTCCTTGAGAGCTGCTTGGAAGACTGATGGTGTGTGAGGTTAGTGAGCCAAATGGAGTTGTTCTCCCACAAGAACCACTTGGCTGATCCTTCTTCAATATGCCCTTCAGCAACATGCAGTGTTTCCTTGATTGAATTAGCTCTCACACCAATATTTGCGTCTAGAGCCTTTGCATTGAGGGCTATCTGAAAACGGCTGTGGGGCTGAAGATGCCTGAGAATGTGGAGTTGGTGGCATGTGAAACCCGCATGTGGAGCATTCGTTTGTGTGGGATGCTCTACCAGGTTCATTCCTAGATAATGCACTCAAAGGGCACTAAGCATAGAGTGTGAAAACTGAGTTTCCTTGAGAGCTGCTTGGAAGCCTGATGGTGTGTGAAGTTAGTGAGCCAAATGGAGTTGTTCTCCCACAAGAACCACTCGGCTGATCCTTCTTCAATATGCCCTTCACCAACATGCAGTGTTTCCTTGATTGAATTAGCTCTCACACCAATATTTGCGTCTAGAGCCTTTGCATTGAGGGCTATCTGAAAACGGCTGTGGCGCTGAAGTTGCTTGATTATGTGGAGTTGGTGGCATGTGAAACCCGCATGTGGAGCATTCGTTTGTGTGGGATGCTCAGCAAGCTTCATTTCAGTCCAAGTCACACAAAGGGCCCTAAGCATAGAGTGTGAAAACTGAGTTTCCTTGAGAGCTGCTTGGAAGCCTGATGGTGTGTGAAGTTAGTGTGCCAAATGGAGTTGTTTTCCCACAAGAACCACTCGGCTGATCCTTCTTCAATATGCCCTTCACCAACATACAGTGTTTCCTTGATTGAATTAGCTCTCACACCAATATTTGCGTCTAGAGCCTTTGCATTGAGGGCTATCTGAAAACGGCTGTGGGGCTGAAGATGCCTGAGAATGTGGAGTTGGTGGCATGTGAAACCCGCATGTGGAGCATTCGTTTGTGTGGGATGCTCTACCAGGTTCATTCCTAGATAATGCACTCAAAGGGCACTAAGCATAGAGTGTGAAAACTGAGTTTCCTTGAGAGCTGCTTGGAAGCCTGATGGTGTGTGAAGTTAGTGAGCCAAATGGAGTTGTTCTCCCACAAGAACCACTCGGCTGATCCTTCTTCAATATGCCCTTCAGCAACATGCAGTGTTTCCTTGATTGAATTAGCTCTCACACCAATATTTGCGTCTAGAGCCTTTGCATTGAGGGCTATCTGAAAACGGCTGTGGCGCTGAAGTTGCCTGTGAATGTGGAGTTGGTGGCATGTGAAACCCGCATGTCGAGCATTCTTTTGTGTGGGATGCTCTACCTGGTTCATTCCTAGATAATGCAGTGAAAGGGCACTAAGCATAGAGTGTGAAAACTGAGTTTCCTTGAGAGCTGCTTGGAAGCCTGATGGTGTGTGAGGTTAGTGAGCCAAATGGAGTTGTTCTCCCACAAGAACCACTTGGCTGATCCTTCTTCAATATGCCCTTCACCAACATGCAGTGTTTCCTTGATTGAATTAGCTCTCACACCAATATTTGCGTCTAGAGCCTTTGCATTGAGGGCTATCTGAAAACGGCTGTGGCGCTGAAGATGCCTGAGAATGTGTAGTTGGTGGCATGTGAAACCTGCATGTGGAGCATTCGTTTGTGTGGGATGCTCACCAAGCTTCATTTCAGTCCTAGGCACTCAAAGGTCACTAAGCATAGAGTGTGAAAACTGAGTTTCCTTGAGAGCTGCTTGGAAGCCTGATGGTTTGTGATGTTAGTGAGCCAAATGGAGTTGTTTTCCCACAAGAACCACTCGGCTGATCCTTCTTCAATATACACTTCACCAACATGAAGTGTTTCCTTGATTGAATTAGCTCTCACACCAATATTTGCGTCTAGAGCCTTTGCATTGAGGGCTATCTGAAAACGGCTGTGGCGCTGAAGTTGCCTGTAAATGTGGAGTTGGTGGCATGTGAAACACGCATGTGGAGCATTCTTTTGTGTGGGATGCTCTACCAGGTTCATTCCTAGATAATGCAGTGAAAGGGCACTAAGCATAGAGTGTGAAAACTGAGTTTCCTTGAGAGCTGCTTGGAAGCCTGATGGTGTGAGAAGTTAGTGAGCCAAATGGAGTTGTTCTCCCACAAGAACCACTCGGCTGATCCTTCTTCAATATGCCCTTCACCAACATGCAGTGTTTCCTTGATTGAATTAGCTCTCACACCAATATTTGCGTCTAGAGCCTTTGCATTGAGGGCTATCTGAAAACGGCTGTGGCGCTGAAGTTGCTTGATTATGTGGAGTTGGTGGCATGTGAAACCCGCATGTGGAGCATTCGTTTGTGTGGGATGCTCAGCAAGCTTCATTTCAGTCCTAGTCACACAAAGGGCCCTAAGCATAGAGTGTGAAAACTGAGTTTCCTTGAGAGCTGCTTGGAAGCCTGATGGTGTGTGAAGTTAGTGTGCCAAATGGAGTTGTTCTCCCACAAGAACCACTCGGCTGATCCTTCTTCAATATGCCCTTCACCAACATACAGTGTTTCCTTGATTGAATTAGCTCTCACACCAATATTTGCGTCTAGAGCCTTTGCATTGAGGGCTATCTGAAAACGGCTGTGGCGCTGAAGTTGCCTGTGAATGTGGAGTTGGTGGCATGTGAAACCCGCATGTCGAGCATTCTTTTGTGTGGGATGCTCTACCTGGTTCATTCCTAGATAATGCAGTGAAAGGGCACTAAGCATAGAGTGTGAAAACTGAGTTTCCTTGAGAGCTGCTTGGAAGACTGATGGTGTGTGAGGTTAGTGAGCCAAATGGAGTTGTTCTCCCACAAGAACCACTTGGCTGATCCTTCTTCAATATGCCCTTCAGCAACATGCAGTGTTTCCTTGATTGAATTAGCTCTCACACCAATATTTGCGTCTAGAGCCTTTGCATTGAGGGCTATCTGAAAACGGCTGTGGGGCTGAAGATGCCTGAGAATGTGGAGTTGGTGGCATGTGAAACCCGCATGTGGAGCATTCGTTTGTGTGGGATGCTCTACCAGGTTCATTCCTAGATAATGCAGTGAAAGGTCACTAAGCATAGAGTGTGAAAACTGAGTTTCCTTGAGAGCTGCTTGGAAGCCTGATGGTGTGTGAAGTTAGTGAGCCAAATGGAGTTGTTCTCCCACAAGAACCACTCGGCTGATCCTTCTTCAATATGCCCTTCACCAACATGCAGTGTTTCCTTGATTGAATTAGCTCTCACACCAATATTTGCGTCTAGAGCCTTTGCATTGAGGGCTATCTGAAAACGGCTGTGGCGCTGAAGTTGCTTGATTATGTGGAGTTGGTGGCATGTGAAACCCGCATGTGGAGCATTCGTTTGTGTGGGATGCTCAGCAAGCTTCATTTCAGTCCTAGTCACACCAAGGGCACTAAGCATAGAGTGTGATAACTGAGTTTCCTTGAGAGCTGCTTGGAAGCCTGATGGTGTGTGAAGTTAGTGAGCCAAATGGAGTTGTTCTCCCACAAGAACCACTCGGCTGATCCTTCTTCAATATGCCCTTCAGCAACATGCAGTGTTTCCTTGATTGAATTAGCTCTCACACCAATATTTGCGTCTAGAGCCTTTGCATTGAGGGCTATCTGAAAACGGCTGTGGCGGTGAAGTTGCCTGTGAATGTGGAGTTGGTGGCACGTGAAACCCGCATGTGGAGCATTCTTTTGCGTGGGATGCTCTACCAGGTTCATTCCTAGATAATGCACTCAAAGGGCACTAAGCATAGAGTGTGAAAACTGAGTTTCCTTGAGAGCTGCTTGGAAGCCTGATGGTGTGTGAAGTTAGTGAGCCAAACGGAGTTGTTCTCCCACAAGAACCACTCGGCTGATCGTTCTTCAATATGCCCTTCAGCAACATGCAGTGTTTCCTTGATTGAATTAGCTCTCACACTAATATTTGCGTCTAGAGCCTTTGCATTGAAGGTTATCTGAAAACGGCTGTGGCGCTGAAGTTGCCTGTGAATGTGGAGTTTTTGGCATGTGAAACCCGCATGTGGAGCATTCATTTGTGTGGGATTCTCTACCAGGTTCATTCCTAGATAATGCACTCACATGGCACGAAGCATAGAGTGTGAAAACTGAGTTTCCTTGAGAGCTACTTGGAAGCCTGATGGTGTGTGAAGTTAGTGAGCCAAATGGAGTTGTTCTCCCACAAGAACCACTCGGCTAATCCTTCTTCAATATGCCCTTTACCAACATGCAGTGTTTCCTTGATTGAATTAGATCTCACACCAATATTTGCGTCTAGAGCTTTTGCATTGAGGGCTATCTGAAAACGGCTGTGGCGCTGAAGTTGCTTGATTATGTGGAGTTGGTGGCATGTGAAACCCGCATGTGGAGCATTCGTTTGTGTGGGATGCTCTACCAGGTTCATTCCTAGATAATGCACTCAAAGGGCACTAAGCATAGAGTGTGAAAACTAAGTTTCCTTGAGAGCTGCTTGGAAACCTGATGGTGTGTGAAGTTAGTGAGCCAAATGGAGTTGTTCTCCCACAAGAACCAATCGGCTGATCCTTCTTCAATATGCCCTTCACCAACATGCAGTGTTTCCTTGATTGAATTAGCTCTCACACCAATATTTGCGTCTAGAGCCTTTGCATTGAGGGCTATCTGAAAACGGCTGTGGCGCTGAAGTTGCCTGTGAATGTGGAGTTGGTGGCATGTGAAACCCGCATGTGGAGCATTCGTTTGTGTGGGATGCTCACCAAGCTTCTTTTCAGTCCTAGGCACTCAAAGGGCACTAAGCATAGAGTGTGAAAACTGAGTTTCCTTGAGAGCTGCTTGGAAGCCTGATGGTGTGTGAAGTTAGTGAGCCAAATGGAGTTGTTCTCCCACAAGAACCACTCGGCTGATCCTTCTTCAATATGCCCTTCACCAACATGCAGTGTTTCCTTGATTGAATTAGCTCTCACACCAATATTTGCGTCTAGAGCCTTTGCATTGAGGGCTATCTGAAAATGGCTGTGGCACTGAAGTTGCCTGTGAATGTGGAGTTGGTGGCATGTGAAACCCGCATGTGGAGCATTCGTTTGTGTGGGATGCTCTACCAGGTTCATTCCTAGATAATGCACTCAAAGGGCAGTAAGCATAGAGTGTGAAAACTAAGTTTCCTTGAGAGCTGCTTGGAAGCCTGATGGTGTGTGAAGTTAGTGAGCCAAATGGAGTTGTTTTCCCACAAGAACCACTCGGCTGATCCTTCTTCAATATGCCCTTCACCAACATGCAGTGTTTCCTTGATTGAATTAGCTCTCACACCAATATTTGCGTCTAGAGCCTTTGCATTGAGGGCTATCTGAAAACGGCTGTGGCGCTGAAGTTGCCTGTGAATGTGGAGTTGGTGGCATGTGAAACCCGCATGTGGAGCATTCGTTATTGTGGGATGCTCTACCAGGTTCATTCCTAGATAATGCACTCAAAGGGCACTAAGCATAGAGTGTGAAAACTGAGTTTCCTTGAGAGCTGCTTGGAAGCCTGATGGTGTGTGAAGTTAGTGAGAAAATGGAGTTGTTCTCCCACAAGAACCACTCGGCTGATCCTTCATCAATATGCCCTTCACCAACATGCAGTGTTTCCTTGATTGAATTAGCTCTCACACTAATATTTGCGTCTAGAGCCTTTGCATTGAGGGCTATCTGAAAACGGCTGTGGCGCTGAAGTTGCCTGTGAATGTGGAGTTGGTGGCATGTGAAACCCGCATGTGGAGCATTCGTTTGTGTGGGATGCTCTACCAGGTTCATTCCTAGATAATGCACTCAAAGGGCACTAAGCATAGAGTGTGAAAACTGAGTTTCCTTGAGAGCTGCTTGGAAGCCTGATGGTGTGTGAAGTTAGTGAGCCAAATGGAGTTGTTTTCCCACAAGAACCACTCGGCTGATCCTTCTTCAATATGCCCTTCAGCAACATGCAGTGTTTCCTTGATTGAATTAGCTCTCACACCAATATTTGCGTCTAGAGCCTTTGCATTGAGGGCTATCTGAAAACGGCTGTGGCGCTGAAGTTGCCTGTGAATGTGGAGTTGGTGGCATGTGAAACCCGCATGTGGAGCATTCGTTTGTGTGGGATGCTCTACCTGGTTCATTCCTAGATAATGCAGTGAAAGGGCACTAAGCATAGAGTGTGAAAACTGAGTTTCCTTGAGAGCTGCTTGGAAGCCTGATGGTGTGTGAAGTTAGTGAGCCAAATGGAGTTGTTCTCCCACAAGAACCACTCGGCTGATCCTTCTTCAATATGCCCTTCACCAACATGCAGTGTTTCCTTGATTGAATTAGCTCTCACACTAATATTTGCGTCTAGAGCCTTTGCATTGAGGGCTATCTGAAAATGGCTGTGGCGCTGAAGTTGCCTGTGAATGTGGAGTTGGTGGCATGTGAAACCCGCATGTGGAGCATTCGTTTGTGTGGGATGCTCACCAAGCTTCATTTCAGTCCTAGTCACTCAAAGGGCACTAAGCATAGAGTGTGAAAACTGAGTTTCCTTGAGAGCTGCTTGGAAGCCTGATGGTGTGTGAAGTTAGTGAGCCAAATGGAGTTGTTCTCCCACAAGAACCACTCGGCTGATCCTTCTTCAATATGCCCTTCAGCAACATGCAGTGTTTCCTTGATTGAATTAGCTCTCACACCAATATTTGCGTCTAGAGCCTTTGCATTGAGGGCTATCTGAAAACGGCTGTGGCGCTGAAGTTGCCTGTGAATGTGGAGTTGGTGGCATGTGAAACCCGCATGTGGAGCATTCATTTGTGTGGGATGTTCTACCAGGTTCATTCCTAGATAATGCACTCAAAGGGCACTAAGCATAGAGTGTGAAAACTGAGTTTCCTTGAGAGCTGCTTGGAAGCCTGATGGTGTGTGAAGTTAGTGAGCCAAATGGAGTTGTTCTCCCACAAGAACCACTCGGCTGATCCTTCTTCAATATGCCCTTCACCAACATGCAGTGTTTCCTTCATTGAATTAGCTCTCACACAAATATTTGCGTCTAGAGCCTTTGCATTGAGGGCTATCTGAAAACGGCTGTGGCGCTGAAGTTGCCTGAGAATGTGGAGTTGGTGGCACGTGAAACTCGCATGTGGAGCGTTCTTTTGTGTGGGATGCTCTACCAGGTTCATTCCTAGATAATGCACTCACAGGGCACTAAGCATAGAGTGTGAAAACTGAGTTTCCTTGAGAGCTGCTTGGAAGCCTGATGGTGTGTGAAGTTAGTGAGCCAAATGGAGTTGTTCTCCCACAAGGACCACTCGGCTGATCCTTCTTCAATATGCCCTTCAGCAACATGCAGTGTTTGCTTGATTGAATTAGCTCTCACACCAATATTTGCGTCTAGAGCCTTTGCATTGAGGGCTATCTGAAAACGGCTGTGTCGCTGAAGTTGCCTGTGAATGTGGAGTTGGTGGCATGTGAAACCCGCATGTGGAGCATTCGTTTGTGTGAGATGCTCACCAAGCTTCATTTCAGTCCTAGGCAGACAAGGTTCACTAAGCATAGAGAGTGAAAAATGAGTTTCCTTGAGAGCTGCTTGGAAGCCTGATGGTGTGTGAAGTTAGTGAGCCAAATGGAGTTGTTCTCCCACAAGAACCACTCGGCTGATCCTTCTTCAATATGCCCTTCACCAACATGCAGTGTTTCCTTGATTGAATTAGCTCTCACACCAATATTTGCGTCTAGAGCCTTTGCATTGAGGGCTATCTGAAAACGGCCGTGGAGCAGGAGCTGCGTGATAATGTGGAGTTGGTGGCAAGTGACACCCGCATGTGGAGCATTCGTTTGTGTGGGATGCTCACCAAGCTTCATTTCAGTCCAAGGCACACAAGGGGCACTAAGCATTGAGTGTGAAAACTGAGTTTCCTTGAGAGCTGCTTGGAAGCCTGATGGTGTGTGAAGTTAGTGAGCCAAATGGAGTTGTTCTCCCACAAGAACCAATCGGCTGATCCTTCTTCAATATGCCCTTCACCAACATGCAGTGTTTCCTTGATTGAATTAGCTCTCACACCAATATTTGCGTCTAGAGCCTTTGCATTGAGGGCTATCTGAAAACGGCTGTGGCGCTGAAGTTGCCTGTGAATGTGGAGTTGGTGGCATGTGAAACCCGCATGTGGAGCATTCGTTTGTATGGGATGCTCACCAAGCTTCTTTTCAGTCCTAGGCACTCAAAGGGCACTAAGCATAGAGTGTGAAAACTGAGTTTCCTTGAGAGCTGCTTGGAAGCCTGATGGTGTGTGAAGTTAGTGAGCCAAATGGAGTTGTTCTCCCACAAGAACCACTCGGCTGATCCTTCTTCAATATGCCCTTCACCAACATGCAGTGTTTCCTTGATTGAATTAGCTCTCACACCAATATTTGCGTCTAGAGCCTTTGCATTGAGGGCTATCTGAAAACGGCTGTGGAGCAGGAGCTGCGTGATAATGTGGAGTTGGTGGCAAGTGACACCCGCATGTGGAGCATTCGTTTGTGTGGGATGCTCACCAAGCTTCATTTCAGTCCAAGGCACACAAGGGGCACTAAGCATTGAGTGTGAAAACTGAGTTTCCTTGAGAGCTGCTTGGAAGCCTGATGGTGTGTGAAGTTAGTGAGCCAAATGGAGTTGTTCTCCCACAAGAACCACTCGACTGATCCTTCTTCAATATGCCCTTCACCAACATGCAGTGTTTCCTTGATTGAATTAGCTCTCACACCAATATTTGCGTCTAGAGCCTTTGCTTTGAGGGCTATCTGAAAACGGCTGTGGCGCTGAAGTTGCCTGTGAATGTGGAGTTGGTGGCATGTGAAACCCGCATGTGGAGCATTCGTTTGTGTGGGATGCTCTACCTGGTTCATTCCTAGATAATGCACTCAAAGGGCACTAAGCATAGAGTGTGAAAACTGAGTTTCCTTGAGAGCTGCTTGGAAGCCTGATGGTGTGTGAAGTTAGTGAGAAAATGGAGTTGTTCTCCCACGAGAACCACTCGGCTGATCCTTCTTCAATATGCCCTTCAGCAACATGAAGTGTTTCCTTGATTGAATTAGCTCTCACACTAATATTTGCGTCTAGAGCCTTTGCATTGAGGGCTATCTGAAAACGGCTGTGGCGCTGAAGTTGCCTGTGAATGTGGAGTTGGTGGCATGTGAAACCCGCATGTGGAGCATTCGTTTGTGTGGGATGCTCTACCAGGTTCATTCTTAGATAATGCACTCAAAGGGCACTAAGCATAGAGTGTGAAAACTGAGTTTCCTTGAGAGCTGCTTGGAAGCCTGATGGTGTGTGAAGTTAGTGAGCCAAATGGAGTTGTTTTCCCACAAGAACCACTCAGCTGATCCTTCTTCAATATGCCCTTCAGCAACATGCAGTGTTTCCTTGATTGAATTAGCTCTCACACCAATATTTGCGTCTAGAGCCTTTGCATTGAGGGCTATCTGAAAACGGCTGTGGCGCTGAAGTTGCCTGAGAATGTGGAGTTGGTGGCACGTGAAACTCGCATGTGGAGCGTTCTTTTGTGTGGGATGCTCTACCAGGTTCATTCCTTGATAATGCAGTGAAAGGGCACTAAGCATAGAGTGTGAAAACTGAGTTTCCTTGAGAGCTGCTTGGAAGCCTGATGGTGTGTGAAGTTAGTGAGCCAAATGGAGTTGTTCTCCCACAAGAACCACTCGGATGATCCTTCTTCAATATGCCCTTCACCAACATGCAGTGTTTCCTTGATTGAATTAGCTCTCACACTAATATTTGCGTCTAGAGCCTTTGCATTGAGGGCTATCTGAAAATGGCTGTGGCGCTGAAGTTGCCTGTGAATGTGGAGTTGGTGGCATGTGAAACCCGCATGTGGAGCATTCGTTTGTGTGGGATGCTCTACCAGGTTCATTCCTAGATAATGCACTCAAAGGACAGTAAGCATAGAGTGTGAAAACTGAGTTTCCTTGAGAGCTGCTTGGAAGCCTGATGGTGTGTGAAGTTAGTGAGCCAAATGGAGTTGTTCTCCCACAAGAACCACTCGGCTGATCCTTCTTCAATATGCCCTTCACCAACATGCAGTGTTTCCTTGATTGAATTAGCTCTCACACCAATATTTGCGTCTAGAGCCTTTGCATTGAGGGCTATCTGAAAACGGCTGTGGCGCAGGAGCTGCGTGATAATGTGGAGTTGGTGGCAAGTGACACCCGCATGTGGAGCATTCGTTTGTGTGGGATGCTCACCAAGCTGAATTTCAGTCCAAGGCACACAAGGGGCACTAAGCATAAGGTGTGAAAACTGAGTTTCCTTGAGAGCTGCTTGGAAGCCTGATGGTGTGAGAAGTTAGTGAGCCAAATGGAGTTGTTCTCCCACAAGAACCACTCGGCTGATCCTTCTTCAATATGCCCTTCAGCAACATGCAGTGTTTCCTTGATTGAATTAGCTCTCACACTAATATTTGCGTCTAGAGCCTTTGCATTGAGGGCTATCTGAAAACGGCTGTGGCGCTGAAGTTGCTTGAGAATGTGGAGTTGGTGGCATGTGAAACCCGCATGTGGAGCATTCGTTTATGTGGGATGCTCTACCAGGTTCATTCCTAGATAATGCACTCAAAGTGCACTAAGCATAGAGTGTGAAAACTGAGTTTCCTTGAGAGCTGCTTGGAAGCCTGATGGTGTGTGAAGTTAGTGAGCCAAATGGAGTTGTTCTCCCACAAGAACCACTCGGCTGATCCTTCTTCAATATGCCCTTCACCAACATGCAGTGTTTCCTTGATTGAATTAGCTCTCACACCAATATTTGCGTCTAGAGCCTTTGCATTGAGGGCTATGTGAAAACACCTGTGGCGCAGAAGTTGCCTGAGAATGTGGAGTTGGTGGCATGTGAAACCCGCATGTGGAGCATTCGTTTGTGTGGGATGCTCACCAAGCTGAATTTCAGTCCTTGGCACACAAAGGGCAATAAGCATAGAGTGTGAAAACTGAGTTTCCTTGAGAGCTGCTTGGAAGCCTGATGGTGTGTGAAGTTAGTGAGCCAAATGGAGTTGTTCTCCCACAAGAACCACTCGGCTGATCCTTCTTCAATATGCCCTTCACCAACATGCAGTGTTTCCTTGATTGAATTAGCTCTCACACCAATATTTGCGTCTAGAGCCTTTGCATTGAGGGCTATCTGAAAACGGCTGTGGAGCTGAAGTTGCCTGTGAATGTGGAGTTGGTGGCATGTGAAACCCGCATGTGGAGCATTCGTTTGTGTGGGATGCTCTACCAGGTTCATTCCTAGATAATGCACTCAAAGGGCACTAAGCATAGAGTGTGAAAACTGAGTTTCCTTGAGAGCTGCTTGGAAGCCTGATGGTGTGTGAAGTTAGTGAGCCAAATGGAGTTGTTCTCCCACAAGAACCACTCGGCTGATCCTTCTTCAATATGCCCTTCACCAACATGCAGTGTTTCCTTGATTGAATTAGCTCTCACACCAATATTTGCGTCTAGAGCCTTTGCATTGAGGGCTATGTGAAAACACCTGTGGCGCAGAAGTTGAGTGAGAATGTCGAGTTGGTGGCATGTGAAACCCGCATGTGGAGCATTCGTTTGTGTGGGATGCTCACCAAGCTGAATTTCAGTCCTTGGCACACAAAGGGCAATAAGCATAGAGTGTGAAAACTGAGTTTCCTTGAGAGCTGCTTGGAAGCCTGATGGTGTGTGAAGTTAGTGAGCCAAATGGAGTTGTTCTCCCACAAGAACCACTCGGCTGATCCTTCTTCAATATGCCCTTCACCAACATGCAGTGTTTCCTTGATTGAATTAGCTCTCACACCAATATTTGCGTCTAGAGCCTTTGCATTGAGGGCTATCTGAAAACGGCTGTGGCGCTGAAGTTGCCTGTGAATGTGGAGTTGGTGGCATGTGAAACCCGCATGTGGAGCATTCGTTTGTGTGGGATGCTCTACCAGGTTCATTCCTAGATAATGCACTCAAAGGGCACTAAGCATAGAGTGTGAAAACTGAGTTTCCTTGAGAGCTGCTTGGAAGCCTGATGGTGTGTGAAGTTAGTGAGCCAAATGGAGTTGTTCTCCCACAAGAACCACTCGGCTGATCCTTCTTCAATATGCCCTTCACCAACATGCAGTGTTTCCTTGATTGAATTAGCTCTCACACCAATATTTGCGTCTATAGCCTTTGCATTGAGGGCTATCTGAAAACGGCTGTGGCGCTGAAGTTGCCTGTGAATGTGGAGTTGGTGGCACGTGAAAACCCGCATGTGGAGCATTCGTTATTGTGGGATGCTCTACTAGATTCATTCCTAGATAATGCACTCAAAGGGCACTAAGCGTAGAGTGTGAAAACTGAGTTTCCTTGAGAGCTGCTTGGAAGCCTGATGGTGTGTGAAGTTAGTGTGCCAAATGGAGTTGTTCTCCCACAAGAACCACTCGGCTGATCCTTCTTCAATATGCCCTTCACCAACATGCAGTGTTTCCTTGATTGAATTAGCTCTCACACCAATATTTGCGTCTAGAGCCTTTGCATTGAGGGCTATCTGAAAACGGCTGTGGCGCTGAAGTTGCCTGTGAATGTGGAGTTGGTAGCATGTGAAACCCGCATGTGGAGCATTCGTTTGTGTGGGATGCTCTACCAGGTTCATTCCTAGATAATGCACTCAAAGGGCACTAAGCATAGAGTGTGAAAACTGAGTTTCCGTGAGAGCTGCTTGGAAGCCTGATGGTGTGTGAAGTTAGTGAGCCAAATGGAGTTGTTCTCCCACAAGAACCACTCGGCTGATCCTTTTTCACTATGCCCTTCACCAACATGCAGTGTTTCCTTCATTGAATTAGCTCTCACACCAATATTTGCGTCTAGAGCCTTTGCATTGAGGGCTATCTGAAAACGGCTGTGGCGCTGAAGTTGCCTGAGAATGTGGAGTTGGTGGCATGTGAAACCCGCATGTGGAGCATTCGTTTGTGTGTGATGCTCTACCAGGTTCATTCCTAGATAATGCACTCAAAGGGCACTAAGCATAGAGTGTGAAAACTGAGTTTCCTTGAGAGCTGCTTGGAAGCCTGATGGTGTGTGAAGTTAGTGAGCCAAATGAAGTTGTTCTCCCACAAGAACCACTCGCCTGATCCTTCTTCAATATGCCCTTCACCAAAATGCAGTGTTTCCTTGATTGAATTAGCTCTCACACCAATATTTGCGTCTAGAGCCTTTGCATTGAGGGCTATCTGAAAATGGCTGTGGCGCAGAAGTTGAGTGAGAATGTGGAGTTGGTGGCATGTGAAACCCGCATGTGGAGCATTCGTTTGTGTGGGATGCTCACCAAGCTGCATTTTAGTCCTAGGCACACAAGGGGCACTAAGCATAGAGTGTGAAAACTGAGTTTCCTTGAGAGCTGCTTGGAAGCCTGATGGTGTGTGAAGTTAGTGAGCCAAATGGAGTTGTTCTCCCACAAGAACCACTCGGCTGATCCTTCTTCAATATGCCCTTCACCAACATGCAGTGTTTCCTTGATTGAATTAGCTCTCACACCAATATTTGCGTCTAGAGCCTTTGCATTGAGGGCTATCTGAAAACGGCTGTGGCGCTGAAGTTGCCTGTGAATGTGGAGTTGGTGGCATGTGAAACCCGCATGTGGAGCATTCGTTTGTGTGGGATGCTCTACCAGGTTCATTCCAAGATAATGCAGTGAAAGGGCACTAAGCATAGAGTGTGAAAACTGAGTTTCCTTGAGAGCTGCTTGGAAGCCTGATGGTGTGTGAAGTTAGTGAGTCTAATGGAGTTGTTCTCCCACAAGAACCACTCGGCTGATCCTTCTTCAATATGCCCTTCACCAACATGCAGTGTTTCCTTGATTGAATTAGCTCTCACACCAATATTTGCGTCTAGAGCCTTTGCATTGAGGGCTATGTGAAAATGGGTGTGGCGCTGAAGTTGCCTGAGAATGTGGAGTTGGTGGCATGTGAAACCCGCATGTGGAGCATTCGTTTGTGTGGGATGCTCACCAAGCTTCATTTCAGTCCTAGGCCCTCAAAGGGCACTAAGCATAGAGTGTGAAAACTGAGTTTCCTTGAGAGCTGCTTGGAAGCCTGATGGTGGGTGAAGTTAGTGAGCCAAATGGAGTTGTTCTCCCACAAGAACCACTCGGCTGATCCTTCTTCAATATGCCCTTCACCAACATGCAGTGTTTCCTTGATTGAATTAGCTCTCACACTAATATTTGCGTCTAGAGCCTTTGCATTGAGGGCTATCTGAAAACGGCTGTGGCGCTGAAGTTGCCTGTGAATGTGGAGTTGGTGGCATGTGAAACCCGCATGTGGAGCATTCGTTTGTGTGGGATGCTCTACCAGGTTCATTCCTAGATAATGCACTCAAAGGGCACTAAGCATAGAGAGTGAAAACTGAGTTTCCTTGAGAGCTGCTTGGAAGCCTGATGGTGTGTGAAGTTAGTGAGCCAAATGGAGTTGTTTTCCCACAAGAACCACTCGGCTGATCCTTCTTCAATATGCCCTTCAGCAACATGCAGTGTTTCCTTGATTGAATTAGCTCTCACACCAATATTTGCGTCTAGAGCCTTTGCATTGAGGGCTATCTGAAAACGGCTGTGGCGCTGAAGTTGCCTGTGAATGTGGAGTTGGTGGCATGTGAAACCCGCATGTGGAGCATTCGTTTGTGTGGGATGCTCTACCTGGTTCATTCCTAGATAATGCAGTGAAAGGGCACTAAGCATAGAGTGTGAAAACTGAGTTTCCTTGAGAGCTGCTTGGAAGCCTGATGGTGTGTGAAGTTAGTGAGCCAAATGGAGTTGTTCTCCCACAAGAACCACTCGGCTGATCCTTCTTCAATATGCCCTTCACCAACATGCAGTGTTTCCTTGATTGAATTAGCTCTCACACTAATATTTGCGTCTAGAGCCTTTGCATTGAGGGCTATCTGAAAATGGCTGTGGCGCTGAAGTTGCCTGTGAATGTGGAGTTGGTGGCATGTGAAACCCGCATGTGGAGCATTCGTTTGTGTGGGATGCTCACCAAGCTTCATTTCAGTCCTAGTCACTCAAAGGGCACTAAGCATAGAGTGTGAAAACTGAGTTTCCTTGAGAGCTGCTTGGAAGCCTGATGGTGTGTGAAGTTAGTGAGCCAAATGGAGTTGTTCTCCCACAAGAACCACTCGGCTGATCCTTCTTCAATATGCCCTTCACCAACATGCAGTGTTTCCTTGATTGAATTAGCTCTCACACCAATATTTGCGTCTAGAGCCTTTGCATTGAGGGCTATCTGAAAACGGCTGTGGCGCTGAAGTTGCCTGTGAATGTGGAGTTGGTGGCATGTGAAACCCGCATGTGGAGCATTCATTTGTGTGGGATGCTCTACCAGGTTCATTCCTAGATAATGCACTCAAAGGGCACTAAGCATAGAGTGTGAAAACTGAGTTTCCTTGAGAGCTGCTTGGAAGCCTGATGGTGTGTGAAGTTAGTGAGCCAAATGGAGTTGTTCTCCCACAAGAACCACTCGGCTGATCCTTCTTCAATATGCCCTTCAGCAACATGCAGTGTTTCCTTGATTGAATTAGCTCTCACACCAATATTTGCGTCTAGAGCCTTTGCATTGAGGGCTATCTGAAAACGGCTGTGGCGCTGAAGTTGCCTGAGAATGTGGAGTTGGTGGCACGTGAAACTCGCATGTGGAGCGTTCTTTTGTGTGGGATGCTCTACCAGGTTCATTCCTTGATAATGCAGTGAAAGGGCACTAAGCATAGAGTGTGAAAACTGAGTTTCCTTGAGAGCTGCTTGGAAGCCTGATGGTGTGTGAAGTTAGTGAGCCAAATGGAGTTGTTCTCCCACAAGAACCACTCGGATGATCCTTCTTCAATATGCCCTTCACCAACATGCAGTGTTTCCTTGATTGAATTAGCTCTCACACCAATATTTGCGTCTAGAGCCTTTGCATTGAGGGCTATCTGAAAACGGCTGTGGCGCTGAAGTTGCCTGTGAATGTGGAGTTGGTGGCATGTGAAACCCGCATGTGGAGCATTCGTTTGTGTGGGATGCTCTACCAGGTTCATTCCTAGATAATGCAGTGAAAGGGCACGAAGCATAGAGTGTGAAAACTGAGTTTCCTTGAGAGCTGCTTGGAAGCCTGATGGTGTGTGAAGTTAGTGAGCCAAATGGAGTTGTTCTCCCACAAGAACCACTCGGCTGATCCTTCTTCAATATGCCCTTCACCAACATGCAGTGTTTCCTTGATTGAATTAGCTCTCACACCAATATTTGCGTCTAGAGCCTTTGCATTGAGGGCTATCTGAAAACGGCTGTGGAGCAGGAGCTGCGTGATAATGTGGAGTTGGTGGCAAGTGACACCCGCATGTGGAGCATTCGTTTGTGTGGGATGCTCACCAAGCTTCATTTCAGTCCAAGGCACACAAGGGGCACTAAGCATAAGGTGTGAAAACTGAGTTTCCTTGAGAGCTGCTTGGAAGCCTGATGGTGTGAGAAGTTAGTGAGCCAAATGGAGTTGTTCTCCCACAAGAACCACTCGGCTGATCCTTCTTCAATATGCCCTTCAGCAACATGCAGTGTTTCCTTGATTGAATTAGCTCTCACACTAATATTTGCGTCTAGAGCCTTTGCATTGAGGGCTATCTGAAAACGGCTGTGGCGCTGAAGTTGCTTGAGAATGTGGAGTTGGTGGCATGTGAAACCCGCATGTGGAGCATTCGTTTATGTGGGATGCTCTACCAGGTTCATTCCTAGATAATGCACTCAAAGTGCACTAAGCATAGAGTGTGAAAACTGAGTTTCCTTGAGAGCTGCTTGGAAGCCTGATGGTGTGTGAAGTTAGTGAGCCAAATGGAGTTGTTCTCCCACAAGAACCACTCGGCTGATCCTTCTTCAATATGCCCTTCACCAACATGCAGTGTTTCCTTGATTGAATTAGCTCTCACACCAATATTTGCGTCTAGAGCCTTTGCATTGAGGGCTATGTGAAAACACCTGTGGCGCAGAAGTTGAGTGAGAATGTGGAGTTGGTGGCATGTGAAACCCGCATGTGGAGCATTCGTTTGTGTGGGATGCTCACCAAGCTGAATTTCAGTCCTTGGCACACAAAGGGCAATAAGCATAGAGTGTGAAAACTGAGTTTCCTTGAGAGCTGCTTGGAAGCCTGATGGTGTGTGAAGTTAGTGAGCCAAATGGAGTTGTTCTCCCACAAGAACCACTCGGCTGATCCTTCTTCAATATGCCCTTCACCAACATGCAGTGTTTCCTTGATTGAATTAGCTCTCACACCAATATTTGCGTCTAGAGCCTTTGCATTGAGGGCTATCTGAAAACGGCTGAGGAGCTGAAGTTGCCTGTGAATGTGGAGTTGGTGGCATGTGAAACCCGCATGTGGAGCATTCGTTTGTGTGGGATGCTCTACCTGGTTCATTCCTAGATAATGCACTCAAAGGGCACTAAGCATAGAGTGTGAAAACTGAGTTTCCTTGAGAGCTGCTTGGAAGCCTGATGGTGTGTGAAGTTAGTGAGCCAAATGGAGTTGTTCTCCCACAAGAACCACTCGGCTGATCCTTCTTCAATATGCCCTTCACCAACATGCAGTGTTTCCTTGATTGAATTAGCTCTCACACTAATATTTGCGTCTAGAGCCTTTGCATTGAGGGCTATCTGAAAACGGCTGTGGCGCTGAAGTTGCGTGAGAATGTGGAGTTGGTGGCATGTGAAACCCGCATGTGGAGCATTCGTTTGTGTGGGATGCTCTACCAGGTTCATTCCTAGATAATGCACTCAAAGGGCACTAAGCATAGAGTGTGAAAACTGAGTTTCCTTGAGAGCTGCTTGGAAGCCTGATGGTGTGTGAAGTTAGTGAGCCAAATGGAGTTGTTCTCCCACAAGAACCACTCGGCTGATCCTTCTTCAATATGCCCTTCACCAACATGCAGTGTTTCCTTGATTGAATTAGCTCTCACACCAATATTTGCGTCTAGAGCCTTTGCATTGAGGGCTATGTGAAAACACCTGTGGCGCAGAAGTTGAGTGAGAATGTCGAGTTGGTGGCATGTGAAACCCGCATGTGGAGCATTCGTTTGTGTGGGATGCTCACCAAGCTGAATTTCAGTCCTTGGCACACAAAGGGCAATAAGCATAGAGTGTGAAAACTGAGTTTCCTTGAGAGCTGCTTGGAAGCCTGATGGTGTGTGAAGTTAGTGAGCCAAATGGAGTTGTTCTCCCACAAGAACCACTCGGCTGATCCTTCTTCAATATGCCCTTCACCAACATGCAGTGTTTCCTTGATTGAATTAGCTCTCACACCAATATTTGCGTCTAGAGCCTTTGCATTGAGGGCTATCTGAAAACGGCTGTGGCGCTGAAGTTGCCTGTGAATGTGGAGTTGGTGGCATGTGAAACCCGCATGTGGAGCATTCGTTTGTGTGGGATGCTCTACCAGGTTCATTCCTAGATAATGCACTCAAAGGGCACTAAGCATAGAGTGTGAAAACTGAGTTTCCTTGAGAGCTGCTTGGAAGCCTGATGGTGTGTGAAGTTAGTGAGCCAAATGGAGTTGTTCTCCCACAAGAACCACTCGGCTGATCCTTCTTCAATATGCCCTTCACCAACATGCAGTGTTTCCTTGATTGAATTAGCTCTCACACCAATATTTGCGTCTAGAGCCTTTGCATTGAGGGCTATCTGGAAAACGGCTGTGGCGCTGAAGTTGCCTGTGAATGTGGAGTTGGTGGCACGTGAAAACCGCATGTGGAGCATTCGTTATTGTGGATGCTCTACTAGATTCATTCCTAGATAATGCACTCAAAGGGCACTAAGCGTAGAGTGTGAAAACTGAGTTTCCTTGAGAGCTGCTTGGAAGCCTGATGGTGTGTGAAGTTAGTGAGCCAAATGGAGTTGTTCTCCCACAAGAACCACTCGGCTGATCCTTCTTCAATATGCCCTTCACCAACATGCAGTGTTTCCTTGATTGAATTAGCTCTCACACCAATATTTGCGTCTAGAGCCTTTGCATTGAGGGCTATCTGAAAACGGCTGTGGCGCTGAAGTTGCCTGTGAATGTGGAGTTGGTAGCATGTGAAACCCGCATGTGGAGCATTCGTTTGTGTGGGATGCTCTACCAGGTTCATTCCTAGATAATGCACTCAAAGGGCACTAAGCATAGAGTGTGAAAACTGAGTTTCCGTGAGAGCTGCTTGGAAGCCTGATGGTGTGTGAAGTTAGTGAGCCAAATGGAGTTGTTCTCCCACAAGAACCACTCGGCTGATCCTTCTTCACTATGCCCTTCACCAACATGCAGTGTTTCCTTGATTGAATTAGCTCTCACACCAATATTTGCGTCTAGAGCCTTTGCATTGAGGGCTATCTGAAAACGGCTGTGGCGCTGAAGTTGCCTCTGAATGTGGAGTTGGTGGCATGTGAAACCCGCATGTGGAGCATTCGTTTGTGTGGGATGCTCTACCAGGTTCATTCCTAGATAATGCACTCAAAGGGCACTAAGCATAGAGTGTGAAAACTGAGTTTCCTTGAGAGCTGCTTGGAAGCCTGATAGTGTGTGAAGTTAGTGAGCCAAATGAAGTTGTTCTCCCACAAGAACCACTCGGCTGATCCTTCTTCAATATGCCCTTCACCAAAATGCAGTGTTTCCTTGATTGAATTAGCTCTCACACCAATATTTGCGTCTAGAGCCTTTGCATTGAGGGCTATCTGAAAATGGCTGTGGCGCAGAAGTTGAGTGAGAATGTGGAGTTGGTGGCATGTGAAACCCGCATGTGGAGCATTCGTTTGTGTGGGATGCTCACCAAGCTGCATTTTAGTCCTAGGCACACAAAGGGCACTAAGCTTAGAGTGTGAAAACTGAGTTTCCTTGAGAGCTGCTTGGAAGCCTGATGGTGTGTGAAGTTAGTGAGCCAAATGGAGTTGTTCTCCCACAAGAACCACTCGGCTGATCCTTCTTCAATATGCCCTTCACCAACATGCAGTGTTTCCTTGATTGAATTAGCTCTCACACCAATATTTGCGTCTAGAGCCTTTGCATTGAGGGCTATCTGAAAACGGGCTGTGGCGCTGAAGTTGCCTGTGAATGTGGAGTTGGTGGCATGTGAAACCCGCATGTGGAGCATTCGTTTGTGTGGATGATGATCTACCAGGTTCATTCCAAGATAATGCAGTGAAAGGGCACTAAGCATAGAGTGTGAAAACTGAGTTTCCTTGAGAGCTGCTTGGAAGCCTGATGGTGTGTGAAGTTAGTGAGTCTAATGGAGTTGTTCTCCCACAAGAACCACTCGGCTGATCCTTCTTCAATATGCCCTTCACCAACATGCAGTGTTTTCCTTGATTGAATTAGCTCTCACACCAATATTTGCGTCTAGAGCCTTTGCATTGATTGAGGGCTATGTGAAAATGGGTGTGGCGCTGAAGTTGCCTGAGAATGTGGAGTTGGTGGCATGTGAAACCCGCATGTGGAGCATTCGTTTGTGTGGGATGCTCACCAAGCTTCATTTCAGTCCTAGGCCCTCAAAGGGCACTAAGCATAGAGTGTGAAAACTGAGTTTCCTTGAGAGCTGCTTGGAAGCCTGATGGTGGGTGAAGTTAGTGAGCCAAATGGAGTTGTTCTCCCACAAGAACCACTCGGCTGATCCTTCTTCAATATGCCCTTCACCAACATGCAGTGTTTCCTTGATTGAATTAGCTCTCACACTAATATTTGCGTCTAGAGCCTTTGCATTGAGGGCTATCTGAAAACGGCTGTGGCGCTGAAGTTGCCTGTGAATGTGGAGTTGGTGGCAAGTGACACCCGCATGTGGAGCATTCGTTTGTGTGGGATGCTCACCAAGCTTCATTTCAGTCCAAGGCACACAAGGGGCACTAAGCATTGAGTGTGAAAACTGAGTTTCCTTGAGAGCTGCTTGGAAGCCTGATGGTGTGTGAAGTTAGTGAGCCAAATGGAGTTGTTCTCCCACAAGAACCAATCGGCTGATCCTTCTTCAATATGCCCTTCACCAACATGCAGTGTTTCCTTGATTGAATTAGCTCTCACACCAATATTTGCGTCTAGAGCCTTTGCATTGAGGGCTATCTGAAAACGGCTGTGGCGCTGAAGTTGCCTGTGAATGTGGAGTTGGTGGCATGTGAAACCCGCATGTGGAGCATTCGTTTGTGTGGATGCTCACCAAGCTTCTTTTCAGTCCTAGGCACTCAAAGGGCACTAAGCATAGAGTGTGAAAACTGAGTTTCCTTGAGAGCTGCTTGGAAGCCTGATGGTGTGTGAAGTTAGTGAGCCAAATGGAGTTGTTCTCCCACAAGAACCACTCGGCTGATCCTTCTTCAATATGCCCTTCACCAACATGCAGTGTTTCCTTGATTGAATTAGCTCTCACACCAATATTTGCGTCTAGAGCCTTTGCATTGAGGGCTATCTGAAAATGGCTGTGGCACTGAAGTTGCCTGTGAATGTGGAGTTGGTGGCATGTGAAACCCGCATGTGGAGCATTCGTTTGTGTGGGATGCTCTACCAGGTTCATTCCTAGATAATGCACTCAAAGGGCAGTAAGCATAGAGTGTGAAAACTAAGTTTCCTTGAGAGCTGCTTGGAAGCCTGATGGTGTGTGAAGTTAGTGAGCCAAATGGAGTTGTTTTCCCACAAGAACCACTCGGCTGATCCTTCTTCAATATGCCCTTCACCAACATGCAGTGTTTCCTTGATTGAATTAGCTCTCACACCAATATTTGCGTCTAGAGCCTTTGCATTGAGGGCTATCTGAAAACGGCTGTGGCGCTGAAGTTGCCTGTGAATGTGGAGTTGGTGGCATGTGAAACCCGCATGTGGAGCATTCGTTATTGTGGGATGCTCTACCAGGTTCATTCCTAGATAATGCACTCAAAGGGCACTAAGCATAGAGTGTGAAAACTGAGTTTCCTTGAGAGCTGCTTGGAAGCCTGATGGTGTGTGAAGTTAGTGAGAAAATGGAGTTGTTCTCCCACAAGAACCACTCGGCTGATCCTTCTTCAATATGCCCTTCACCAACATGCAGTGTTTCCTTGATTGAATTAGCTCTCACACTAATATTTGCGTCTAGAGCCTTTGCATTGAGGGCTATCTGAAAACGGCTGTGGCGCTGAAGTTGCCTGTGAATGTGGAGTTGGTGGCATGTGAAACCCGCATGTGGAGCATTCGTTTGTGTGGGATGCTCTACCAGGTTCATTCCTAGATAATGCACTCAAAGGGCACTAAGCATAGAGTGTGAAAACTGAGTTTCCTTGAGAGCTGCTTGGAAGCCTGATGGTGTGTGAAGTTAGTGAGCCAAATGGAGTTGTTTTCCCACAAGAACCACTCGGCTGATCCTTCTTCAATATGCCCTTCAGCAACATGCAGTGTTTCCTTGATTGAATTAGCTCTCACACCAATATTTGCGTCTAGAGCCTTTGCATTGAGGGCTATCTGAAAACGGCTGTGGCGCTGAAGTTGCCTGTGAATGTGGAGTTGGTGGCATGTGAAACCCGCATGTGGAGCATTCGTTTGTGTGGGATGCTCTACCTGGTTCATTCCTAGATAATGCAGTGAAAGGGCACTAAGCATAGAGTGTGAAAACTGAGTTTCCTTGAGAGCTGCTTGGAAGCCTGATGGTGTGTGAAGTTAGTGAGCCAAATGGAGTTGTTCTCCCACAAGAACCACTCGGCTGATCCTTCTTCAATATGCCCTTCACCAACATGCAGTGTTTCCTTGATTGAACTAGCTCTCACACTAATATTTGCGTCTAGAGCCTTTGCATTGAGGGCTATCTGAAAATGGCTGTGGCGCTGAAGTTGCCTGTGAATGTGGAGTTGGTGGCATGTGAAACCCGCATGTGGAGCATTCGTTTGTGTGGGATGCTCACCAAGCTTCATTTCAGTCCTAGTCACTCAAAGGGCACTAAGCATAGAGTGTGAAAACTGAGTTTCCTTGAGAGCTGCTTGGAAGCCTGATGGTGTGTGAAGTTAGTGAGCCAAATGGAGTTGTTCTCCCACAAGAACCACTCGGCTGATCCTTCTTCAATATGCCCTTCACCAACATGCAGTGTTTCCTTGATTGAATTAGCTCTCACACCAATATTTGCGTCTAGAGCCTTTGCATTGAGGGCTATCTGAAAACGGCTGTGGCGCTGAAGTTGCCTGTGAATGTGGAGTTGGTGGCATGTGAAACCCGCATGTGGAGCATTCATTTGTGTGGGATGCTCTACCAGGTTCATTCCTAGATAATGCACTCAAAGGGCACTAAGCATAGAGTGTGAAAACTGAGTTTCCTTGAGAGCTGCTTGGAAGCCTGATGGTGTGTGAAGTTAGTGAGCCAAATGGAGTTGTTCTCCCACAAGAACCACTCGGCTGATCCTTCTTCAATATGCCCTTCACCAACATGCAGTGTTTCCTTCATTGAATTAGCTCTCACACAAATATTTGCGTCTAGAGCCTTTGCATTGAGGGCTATCTGAAAACGGCTGTGGCGCTGAAGTTGCCTGAGAATGTGGAGTTGGTGGCACGTGAAACTCGCATGTGGAGCGTTCTTTTGTGTGGGATGCTCTACCAGGTTCATTCCTTGATAATGCAGTGAAAGGGCACTAAGCATAGAGTGTGAAAACTGAGTTTCCTTGAGAGCTGCTTGGAAGCCTGATGGTGTGTGAAGTTAGTGAGCCAAATGGAGTTGTTCTCCCACAAGAACCACTCGGCTGATCCTTCTTCAATATGCCCTTCAGCAACATGCAGTGTTTGCTTGATTGAATTAGCTCTCACACCAATATTTGCGTCTAGAGCCTTTGCATTGAGGGCTATCTGAAAACGGCTGTGTCGCTGAAGTTGCCTGTGAATGTGGAGTTGGTGGCATGTGAAACCCGCATGTGGAGCATTCGTTTGTGTGAGATGCTCACCAAGCTTCATTTCAGTCCTAGGCAGACAAGGTTCACTAAGCATAGAGAGTGAAAAATGAGTTTCCTTGAGAGCTGCTTGGAAGCCTGATGGTGTGTGAAGTTAGTGAGCCAAATGGAGTTGTTCTCCCACAAGAACCACTCGGCTGATCCTTCTTCAATATGCCCTTCACCAACATGCAGTGTTTCCTTGATTGAATTAGCTCTCACACCAATATTTGCGTCTAGAGCCTTTGCTTTGAGGGCTATCTGAAAACGGCTGTGGCGCTGAAGTTGCCTGTGAATGTGGAGTTGGTGGCATGTGAAACCCGCATGTGGAGCATTCGTTTGTGTGGGATGCTCTACCTGGTTCATTCCTAGATAATGCACTCAAAGGGCACTAAGCATAGAGTGTGAAAACTGAGTTTCCTTGAGAGCTGCTTGGAAGCCTGATGGTGTGTGAAGTTAGTGAGAAAATGGAGTTGTTCTCCCACAAGAACCACTCGGCTGATCCTTCTTCAATATGCCCTTCAGCAACATGAAGTGTTTCCTTGATTGAATTAGCTCTCACACTAATATTTGCGTCTAGAGCCTTTGCATTGAGGGCTATCTGAAAACGGCTGTGGCGCTGAAGTTGCTGTGAATGTGGAGTTGGTGGCATGTGAAACCCGCATGTGGAGCATTCGTTTGTGTGGGATGCTCTACCAGGTTCATTCTTAGATAATGCACTCAAAGGGCACTAAGCATAGAGTGTGAAAACTGAGTTTCCTTGAGAGCTGCTTGGAAGCCTGATGGTGTGTGAAGTTAGTGAGCCAAATGGAGTTGTTCTCCCACAAGAACCACTCGGCTGATCCTTCTTCAATATGCCCTTCACCAACATGCAGTGTTTCCTTCATTGAATTAGCTCTCACACCAATATTTGCGTCTAGAGCCTTTGCATTGAGGGCTATCTGAAAACGGCTGTGGCGCTGAAGTTGCCTGAGAATGTGGAGTTGGTGGCACGTGAAACTCGCATGTGGAGCGTTCTTTTGTGTGGGATGCTCTACCAGGTTCATTCCTTGATAATGCAGTGAAAGGGCACTAAGCATAGAGTGTGAAAACTGAGTTTCCTTGAGAGCTGCTTGGAAGCCTGATGGTGTGTGAAGTTAGTGAGCCAAATGGAGTTGTTCTCCCACAAGAACCACTCGGATGATCCTTCTTCAATATGCCCTTCACCAACATGCAGTGTTTCCTTGATTGAATTAGCTCTCACACTAATATTTGCGTCTAGAGCCTTTGCATTGAGGGCTATCTGAAAATGGCTGTGGCGCTGAAGTTGCCTGTGAATGTGGAGTTGGTGGCATGTGAAACCCGCATGTGGAGCATTCGTTTGTGTGGGATGCTCTACCAGGTTCATTCCTAGATAATGCAGTGAAAGGGCACGAAGCATAGAGTGTGAAAACTGAGTTTCCTTGAGAGCTGCTTGGAAGCCTGATGGTGTGTGAAGTTAGTGAGCCAAATGGAGTTGTTCTCCCACAAGAACCACTCGGCTGATCCTTCTTCAATATGCCCTTCACCAACATGCAGTGTTTCCTTGATTGAATTAGCTCTCACACCAATATTTGCGTCTAGAGCCTTTGCATTGAGGGCTATCTGAAAACGGCTGTGGCGCAGGAGCTGCGTGATAATGTGGAGTTGGTGGCAAGTGACACCCGCATGTGGAGCATTCGTTTGTGTGGGATGCTCACCAAGCTTCATTTCAGTCCAAGGCACACAAGGGGCACTAAGCATAAGGTGTGAAAACTGAGTTTCCTTGAGAGCTGCTTGGAAGCCTGATGGTGTGTGAAGTTAGTGAGCCAAATGGAGTTGTTCTCCCACAAGAACCACTCGGCTGATCCTTCTTCAATATGCCCTTCAGCAACATGCAGTGTTTCCTTGATTGAATTAGCTCTCACACTAATATTTGCGTCTAGAGCCTTTGCATTGAGGGCTATCTGAAAACGGCTGTGGCGCTGAAGTTGCTTGAGAATGTGGAGTTGGTGGCATGTGAAACCCGCATGTGGAGCATTCGTTTATGTGGGATGCTCTACCAGGTTCATTCCTAGATAATGCACTCAAAGTGCACTAAGCATAGAGTGTGAAAACTGAGTTTCCTTGAGAGCTGCTTGGAAGCCTGATGGTGTGTGAAGTTAGTGAGCCAAATGGAGTTGTTCTCCCACAAGAACCACTCGGCTGATCCTTCTTCAATATGCCCTTCACCAACATGCAGTGTTTCCTTGATTGAATTAGCTCTCACACCAATATTTGCGTCTAGAGCCTTTGCATTGAGGGCTATGTGAAAACACCTGTGGCGCAGAAGTTGAGTGAGAATGTGGAGTTGGTGGCATGTGAAACCCGCATGTGGAGCATTCGTTTGTGTGGGATGCTCACCAAGCTGAATTTCAGTCCTTGGCACACAAAGGGCAATAAGCATAGAGTGTGAAAACTGAGTTTCCTTGAGAGCTGCTTGGAAGCCTGATGGTGTGTGAAGTTAGTGAGCCAAATGGAGTTGTTCTCCCACAAGAACCACTCGGCTGATCCTTCTTCAATATGCCCTTCACCAACATGCAGTGTTTCCTTGATTGAATTAGCTCTCACACCAATATTTGCGTCTAGAGCCTTTGCATTGAGGGCTATCTGAAAACGGCTGTGGAGCTGAAGTTGCCTGTGAATGTGGAGTTGGTGGCATGTGAAACCCGCATGTGGAGCATTCGTTTGTGTGGGATGCTCTACCAGGTTCATTCCTAGATAATGCACTCAAAGGGCACTAAGCATAGAGTGTGAAAACTGAGTTTCCTTGAGAGCTGCTTGGAAGCCTGATGGTGTGTGAAGTTAGTGAGCCAAATGGAGTTGTTCTCCCACAAGAACCACTCGGCTGATCCTTCTTCAATATGCCCTTCACCAACATGCAGTGTTTCCTTGATTGAATTAGCTCTCACACTAATATTTGCGTCTAGAGCCTTTGCATTGAGGGCTATCTGAAAACGGCTGTGGCGCTGAAGTTGCGTGAGAATGTGGAGTTGGTGGCATGTGAAACCCGCATGTGGAGCATTCGTTTGTGTGGGATGCTCTACCAGGTTCATTCCTAGATAATGCACTCAAAGGGCACTAAGCATAGAGTGTGAAAACTGAGTTTCCTTGAGAGCTGCTTGGAAGCCTGATGGTGTGTGAAGTTAGTGAGCCAAATGGAGTTGTTCTCCCACAAGAACCACTCGGCTGATCCTTCTTCAATATGCCCTTCACCAACATGCAGTGTTTCCTTGATTGAATTAGCTCTCACACCAATATTTGCGTCTAGAGCCTTTGCATTGAGGGCTATGTGAAAACACCTGTGGCGCAGAAGTTGAGTGAGAATGTCGAGTTGGTGGCATGTGAAACCCGCATGTGGAGCATTCGTTTGTGTGGGATGCTCACCAAGCTGAATTTCAGTCCTTGGCACACAAAGGGCAATAAGCATAGAGTGTGAAAACTGAGTTTCCTTGAGAGCTGCTTGGAAGCCTGATGGTGTGTGAAGTTAGTGAGCCAAATGGAGTTGTTCTCCCACAAGAACCACTCGGCTGATCCTTCTTCAATATGCCCTTCACCAACATGCAGTGTTTCCTTGATTGAATTAGCTCTCACACCAATATTTGCGTCTAGAACCTTTGCATTGAGGGCTATCTGAAAACGGCTGTGGCGCTGAAGTTGCCTGTGAATGTGGAGTTGGTGGCATGTGAAACCCGCATGTGGAGCATTCGTTTGTGTGGGATGCTCTACCAGGTTCATTCCTAGATAATGCACTCAAAGGGCACTAAGCATAGAGTGTGAAAACTGAGTTTCCTTGAGAGCTGCTTGGAAGCCTGATGGTGTGTGAAGTTAGTGAGCCAAATGGAGTTGTTCTCCCACAAGAACCACTCGGCTGATCCTTCTTCAATATGCCCTTCACCAACATGCAGTGTTTCCTTGATTGAATTAGCTCTCACACCAATATTTGCGTCTATAGCCTTTGCATTGAGGGCTATCTGAAAACGGCTGTGGCGCTGAAGTTGCCTGTGAATGTGGAGTTGGTGGCACGTGAAAACCGCATGTGGAGCATTCGTTATTGTGGGATGCTCTACTAGATTCATTCCTAGATAATGCACTCAAAGGGCACTAAGCATAGAGTGTGAAAACTGAGTTTCCTTGAGAGCTGCTTGGAAGCCTGATGGTGTGTGAAGCTAGTGTGCCAAATGGAGTTGTTCTCCCACAAGAACCACTCGGCTGATCCTTCTTCAATATGCCCTTCACCAACATGCAGTGTTTCCTTGATTGAATTAGCTCTCACACCAATATTTGCGTCTAGAGCCTTTGCATTGAGGGCTATCTGAAAACGGCTGTGGCGCTGAAGTTGCCTGTGAATGTGGAGTTGGTAGCATGTGAAACCCGCATGTGGAGCATTCGTTTGTGTGGGATGCTCTACCAGGTTCATTCCTAGATAATGCACTCAAAGGGCACTAAGCATAGAGTGTGAAAACTGAGTTTCCGTGAGAGCTGCTTGGAAGCCTGATGGTGTGTGAAGTTAGTGAGCCAAATGGAGTTGTTCTCCCACAAGAACCACTCGGCTGATCCTTCTTCACTATGCCCTTCACCAACATGCAGTGTTTCCTTGATTGAATTAGCTCTCACACCAATATTTGCGTCTAGAGCCTTTGCATTGAGGGCTATCTGAAAACGGCTGTGGCGCTGATGTTGCCTGTGAATGTGGAGTTGGTGGCATGTGAAACCCGCATGTGGAGCATTCGTTTGTGTGGGATGCTTTACCAGGTTCATTCCTAGATAATGCACTCAAAGGGCACTAAGCATAGAGTGTGAAAACTGAGTTTCCTTGAGAGCTGCTTGGAAGCCTGATGGTGTGTGAAGTTAGTGAGCCAAATGAAGTTGTTCTCCCACAAGAACCACTCGGCTGATCCTTCTTCAATATGCCCTTCACCAACATGCAGTGTTTCCTTGATTGAATTAGCTCTCACACCACTATTTGCGTCTAGAGCCTTTGCATTGAGGGCTATCTGAAAACGGCTGTGGCGCAGAAGTTGAGTGAGAATGTGGAGTTGGTGGCATGTGAAACCCGCATGTGGAGCATTCGTTTGTGTGGGATGCTCACCAAGCTGCATTTTAGTCCTAGGCACACAAAGGGCACTAAGCATAGAGTGTGAAAACTGAGTTTCCTTGAGAGCTGCTTGGAAGCCTGATGGTGTGTGAAGTTAGTGAGCCAAATGGAGTTGTTCTCCCACAAGAACCACTCGGCTGATCCTTCTTCAATATGCCCTTCACCAACATGCAGTGTTTCCTTGATTGAATTAGCTCTCACACCAATATTTGCGTCTAGAGCCTTTGCATTGAGGGCTATCTGAAAACGGCTGTGGCGCTGAAGTTGCCTGTGAATGTGGAGTTGGTGGCATGTGAAACCCGCATGTGGAGCATTCGTTTGTGTGGGATGCTCTACCAGGTTCATTCCAAGATAATGCAGTGAAAGGGCACTAAGCATAGAGTGTGAAAACTGAGTTTCCTTGAGAGCTGCTTGGAAGCCTGATGGTGTGTGAAGTTAGTGAGTCTAATGGAGTTGTTCTCCCACAAGAACCACTCGGCTGATCCTTCTTCAATATGCCCTTCACCAACATGCAGTGTTTCCTTGATTGAATTAGCTCTCACACCAATATTTGCGTCTAGAGCCTTTGCATTGAGGGCTATGTGAAAATGGGTGTGGCGCTGAAGTTGCCTGAGAATGTGGAGTTGGTGGCATGTGAAACCCGCATGTGGAGCATTCGTTTGTGTGGGATGCTCACCAAGCTTCATTTCAGTCCTAGGCCCTCAAAGGGCACTAAGCATAGAGTGTGAAAACTGAGTTTCCTTGAGAGCTGCTTGGAAGCCTGATGGTGGGTGAAGTTAGTGAGCCAAATGGAGTTGTTCTCCCACAAGAACCACTCAGCTGATCCTTCTTCAATATGCCCTTCAGCAACATGCAGTGTTTCCTTGATTGAATTAGCTCTCACACCAATATTTGCGTCTAGAGCCTTTGCATTGAGGGCTATGTGAAAACACCTGTGGCGCTGAAGTTGCGTGAGAATGTGGAGTTGGTGGCATGTGAAACCCGCATGTGGAGCATTCGTTTGTGTGGGATGCTCTACCAGGTTCATTCCTAGATAATGCACTCAAAGGGCACTAAGCATAGAGTGTGAAAACTGAGTTTCCTTGAGAGCTGCTTGGAAGCCTGATGGTGTGTGAAGTTAGTGAGCCAAATGGAGTTGTTCTCCCACAAGAACCACTCGGCTGATCCTTCTTCAATATGCCCTTCACCAACATGCAGTGTTTCCTTGATTGAATTAGCTCTCACACCAATATTTGCGTCTAGAGCCTTTGCATTGAGGGCTATGTGAAAACACCTGTGGCGCAGAAGTTGAGTGAGAATGTCGAGTTGGTGGCATGTGAAACCCGCATGTGGAGCATTCGTTTGTGTGGGATGCTCACCAAGCTGAATTTCAGTCCTTGGCACACAAAGGGCAATAAGCATAGAGTGTGAAAACTGAGTTTCCTTGAGAGCTGCTTGGAAGCCTGATGGTGTGTGAAGTTAGTGAGCCAAATGGAGTTGTTCTCCCACAAGAACCACTCGGCTGATCCTTCTTCAATATGCCCTTCACCAACATGCAGTGTTTCCTTGATTGAATTAGCTCTCACACCAATATTTGCATCTAGAGCCTTTGCATTGAGGGCTATCTGAAAACGGCTGTGGCGCTGAAGTTGCCTGTGAATGTGGAGTTGGTGGCATGTGAAACCCGCATGTGGAGCATTCGTTTGTGTGGGATGCTCTACCAGGTTCATTCCTAGATAATGCACTCAAAGGGCACTAAGCATAGAGTGTGAAAACTTAGTTTCCTTGAGAGCTGCTTGGAAGCCTGATGGTGTGTGAAGTTAGTGAGCCAAATGGAGTTGTTCTCCCACAAGAACCACTCGGCTGATCCTTCTTCAATATGCCCTTCACCAACATGCAGTGTTTCCTTGATTGAATTAGCTCTCACACCAATATTTGCGTCTAGAGCCTTTGCATTGAGGGCTATCTGAAAACGGCTGTGGCGCTGAAGTTGCCTGTGAATGTGGAGTTGGTGGCACGTGAAACCCGCATGTGGAGCATTCGTTTGTGTGGGATGCTCTACTAGATTCATTCCTAGAGAATGCACTCAAAGGGCACTAAGCGTAGAGTGTGAAAACTGAGTTTCCTTGAGAGCTGCTTGGAAGCCTGATGGTGTGTGAAGTTAGTGTGCCAAATGGAGTTGTTCTCCAACAAGAACCACTCGGCTGATCCTTCTTCAATATGCCCTTCACCAACATGCAGTGTTTCCTTGATTGAATTAGCTCTCACACCAATATTTGCGTCTAGAGCCTTTGCATTGAGGGCTATCTGAAAACGGCTGTGGCGCTGAAGTTGCCTGTGAATGTGGAGTTGGTGGCATGTGAAACCCGCATGTGGAGCATTCGTTTGTGTGGGATGCTCTACCAGGTTCATTCCAAGATAATGCAGTGAAAGGGCACTAAGCATAGAGTGTGAAAACTGAGTTTAATTGAGAGCTGCTTGGAAGCCTGATGGTGTGTGAAGTTAGTGAGTCTAATGGAGTTGTTCTCCCACAAGAACCACTCGGCTGATCCTTCTTCAATATGCCCTTCACCAACATGCAGTGTTTCCTTGATTGAATTAGCTCTCACACCAATATTTGCGTCTAGAGCCTTTGCATTGAGGGCTATGTGAAAACACCTGTGGCGCAGAAGTTGAGTGAGAATGTCGAGTTGGTGGCATGTGAAACCCGCATGTGGAGCATTCGTTTGTGTGGGATGCTCACCAAGCTGAATTTCAGTCCTTGGCACACAAAGGGCAATAAGCATAGAGTGTGAAAACTGAGTTTCCTTGAGAGCTGCTTGGAAGCCTGATGGTGTGTGAAGTTAGTGAGCCAAATGGAGTTGTTCTCCCACAAGAACCACTCGGCTGATCCTTCTTCAATATGCCCTTCACCAACATGCAGTGTTTCCTTGATTGAATTAGCTCTCACACCAATATTTGCGTCTAGAACCTTTGCATTGAGGGCTATCTGAAAACGGCTGTGGCGCTGAAGTTGCCTGTGAATGTGGAGTTGGTGGCATGTGAAACCCGCATGTGGAGCATTCGTTTGTGTGGGATGCTCTACCAGGTTCATTCCTAGATAATGCACTCAAAGGGCACTAAGCATAGAGTGTGAAAACTGAGTTTCCTTGAGAGCTGCTTGGAAGCCTGATGGTGTGTGAAGTTAGTGAGCCAAATGGAGTTGTTCTCCCACAAGAACCACTCGGCTGATCCTTCTTCAATATGCCCTTCACCAACATGCAGTGTTTCCTTGATTGAATTAGCTCTCACACCAATATTTGCGTCTATAGCCTTTGCATTGAGGGCTATCTGAAAACGGCTGTGGCGCTGAAGTTGCCTGTGAATGTGGAGTTGGTGGCACGTGAAAACCGCATGTGGAGCATTCGTTATTGTGGGATGCTCTACTAGATTCATTCCTAGATAATGCACTCAAAGGGCACTAAGCATAGAGTGTGAAAACTGAGTTTCCTTGAGAGCTGCTTGGAAGCCTGATGGTGTGTGAAGCTAGTGTGCCAAATGGAGTTGTTCTCCCACAAGAACCACTCGGCTGATCCTTCTTCAATATGCCCTTCACCAACATGCAGTGTTTCCTTGATTGAATTAGCTCTCACACCAATATTTGCGTCTAGAGCCTTTGCATTGAGGGCTATCTGAAAACGGCTGTGGCGCTGAAGTTGCCTGTGAATGTGGAGTTGGTAGCATGTGAAACCCGCATGTGGAGCATTCGTTTGTGTGGGATGCTCTACCAGGTTCATTCCTAGATAATGCACTCAAAGGGCACTAAGCATAGAGTGTGAAAACTGAGTTTCCGTGAGAGCTGCTTGGAAGCCTGATGGTGTGTGAAGTTAGTGAGCCAAATGGAGTTGTTCTCCCACAAGAACCACTCGGCTGATCCTTCTTCAATATGCCCTTCACCAACATGCAGTGTTTCCTTGATTGAATTAGCTCTCACACCAATATTTGCGTCTAGAGCCTTTGCATTGAGGGCTATCTGAAAACGGCTGTGGCGCTGATGTTGCCTGTGAATGTGGAGTTGGTGGCATGTGAAACCCGCATGTGGAGCATTCGTTTGTGTGGGATGCTTTACCAGGTTCATTCCTAGATAATGCACTCAAAGGGCACTAAGCATAGAGTGTGAAAACTGAGTTTCCTTGAGAGCTGCTTGGAAGCCTGATGGTGTGTGAAGTTAGTGAGCCAAATGAAGTTGTTCTCCCACAAGAACCACTCGGCTGATCCTTCTTCAATATGCCCTTCACCAACATGCAGTGTTTCCTTGATTGAATTAGCTCTCACACCACTATTTGCGTCTAGAGCCTTTGCATTGAGGGCTATCTGAAAACGGCTGTGGCGCAGAAGTTGAGTGAGAATGTGGAGTTGGTGGCATGTGAAACCCGCATGTGGAGCATTCGTTTGTGTGGGATGCTCACCAAGCTGCATTTTAGTCCTAGGCACACAAAGGGCACTAAGCATAGAGTGTGAAAACTGAGTTTCCTTGAGAGCTGCTTGGAAGCCTGATGGTGTGTGAAGTTAGTGAGCCAAATGGAGTTGTTCTCCCACAAGAACCACTCGGCTGATCCTTCTTCAATATGCCCTTCACCAACATGCAGTGTTTCCTTGATTGAATTAGCTCTCACACCAATATTTGCGTCTAGAGCCTTTGCATTGAGGGCTATCTGAAAACGGCTGTGGCGCTGAAGTTGCCTGTGAATGTGGAGTTGGTGGCATGTGAAACCCGCATGTGGAGCATTCGTTTGTGTGGGATGCTCTACCAGGTTCATTCCAAGATAATGCAGTGAAAGGGCACTAAGCATAGAGTGTGAAAACTGAGTTTCCTTGAGAGCTGCTTGGAAGCCTGATGGTGTGTGAAGTTAGTGAGTCTAATGGAGTTGTTCTCCCACAAGAACCACTCGGCTGATCCTTCTTCAATATGCCCTTCACCAACATGCAGTGTTTCCTTGATTGAATTAGCTCTCACACCAATATTTGCGTCTAGAGCCTTTGCATTGAGGGCTATCTGAAAACGGCTGTGGCGCTGAAGTTGCCTGTGAATGTGGAGTTGGTGGCACGTGAAAACCGCATGTGGAGCATTCGTTATTGTGGGATGCTCTACTAGATTCATTCCTAGATAATGCACTCAAAGGGCACTAAGCATAGAGTGTGAAAACTGAGTTTCCTTGAGAGCTGCTTGGAAGCCTGATGGTGTGTGAAGCTAGTGTGCCAAATGGAGTTGTTCTCCCACAAGAACCACTCGGCTGATCCTTCTTCAATATGCCCTTCACCAACATGCAGTGTTTCCTTGATTGAATTAGCTCTCACACCAATATTTGCGTCTAGAGCCTTTGCATTGAGGGCTATCTGAAAACGGCTGTGGCGCTGAAGTTGCCTGTGAATGTGGAGTTGGTAGCATGTGAAACCCGCATGTGGAGCATTCGTTTGTGTGGGATGCTCTACCAGGTTCATTCCTAGATAATGCACTCAAAGGGCACTAAGCATAGAGTGTGAAAACTGAGTTTCCGTGAGAGCTGCTTGGAAGCCTGATGGTGTGTGAAGTTAGTGAGCCAAATGGAGTTGTTCTCCCACAAGAACCACTCGGCTGATCCTTCTTCAATATGCCCTTCACCAACATGCAGTGTTTCCTTGATTGAATTAGCTCTCACACCAATATTTGCGTCTAGAGCCTTTGCATTGAGGGCTATCTGAAAACGGCTGTGGCGCTGATGTTGCCTGTGAATGTGGAGTTGGTGGCATGTGAAACCCGCATGTGGAGCATTCGTTTGTGTGGGATGCTTTACCAGGTTCATTCCTAGATAATGCACTCAAAGGGCACTAAGCATAGAGTGTGAAAACTGAGTTTCCTTGAGAGCTGCTTGGAAGCCTGATGGTGTGTGAAGTTAGTGAGCCAAATGAAGTTGTTCTCCCACAAGAACCACTCGGCTGATCCTTCTTCAATATGCCCTTCACCAACATGCAGTGTTTCCTTGATTGAATTAGCTCTCACACCACTATTTGCGTCTAGAGCCTTTGCATTGAGGGCTATCTGAAAACGGCTGTGGCGCAGAAGTTGAGTGAGAATGTGGAGTTGGTGGCATGTGAAACCCGCATGTGGAGCATTCGTTTGTGTGGGATGCTCACCAAGCTGCATTTTAGTCCTAGGCACACAAAGGGCACTAAGCATAGAGTGTGAAAACTGAGTTTCCTTGAGAGCTGCTTGGAAGCCTGATGGTGTGTGAAGTTAGTGAGCCAAATGGAGTTGTTCTCCCACAAGAACCACTCGGCTGATCCTTCTTCAATATGCCCTTCACCAACATGCAGTGTTTCCTTGATTGAATTAGCTCTCACACCAATATTTGCGTCTAGAGCCTTTGCATTGAGGGCTATCTGAAAACGGCTGTGGCGCTGAAGTTGCCTGTGAATGTGGAGTTGGTGGCATGTGAAACCCGCATGTGGAGCATTCGTTTGTGTGGGATGCTCTACCAGGTTCATTCCAAGATAATGCAGTGAAAGGGCACTAAGCATAGAGTGTGAAAACTGAGTTTCCTTGAGAGCTGCTTGGAAGCCTGATGGTGTGTGAAGTTAGTGAGTCTAATGGAGTTGTTCTCCCACAAGAACCACTCGGCTGATCCTTCTTCAATATGCCCTTCACCAACATGCAGTGTTTCCTTGATTGAATTAGCTCTCACACCAATATTTGCGTCTAGAGCCTTTGCATTGAGGGCTATGTGAAAATGGGTGTGGCGCTGAAGTTGCCTGAGAATGTGGAGTTGGTGGCATGTGAAACCCGCATGTGGAGCATTCGTTTGTGTGGGATGCTCACCAAGCTTCATTTCAGTCCTAGGCCCTCAAAGGGCACTAAGCATAGAGTGTGAAAACTGAGTTTCCTTGAGAGCTGCTTGGAAGCCTGATGGTGGGTGAAGTTAGTGAGCCAAATGGAGTTGTTCTCCCACAAGAACCACTCAGCTGATCCTTCTTCAATATGCCCTTCAGCAACATGCAGTGTTTCCTTGATTGAATTAGCTCTCACACCAATATTTGCGTCTAGAGCCTTTGCATTGAGGGCTATGTGAAAACACCTGTGGCGCTGAAGTTGCGTGAGAATGTGGAGTTGGTGGCATGTGAAACCCGCATGTGGAGCATTCGTTTGTGTGGGATGCTCTACCAGGTTCATTCCTAGATAATGCACTCAAAGGGCACTAAGCATAGAGTGTGAAAACTGAGTTTCCTTGAGAGCTGCTTGGAAGCCTGATGGTGTGTGAAGTTAGTGAGCCAAATGGAGTTGTTCTCCCACAAGAACCACTCGGCTGATCCTTCTTCAATATGCCCTTCACCAACATGCAGTGTTTCCTTGATTGAATTAGCTCTCACACCAATATTTGCGTCTAGAGCCTTTGCATTGAGGGCTATGTGAAAACACCTGTGGCGCAGAAGTTGAGTGAGAATGTCGAGTTGGTGGCATGTGAAACCCGCATGTGGAGCATTCGTTTGTGTGGGATGCTCACCAAGCTGAATTTCAGTCCTTGGCACACAAAGGGCAATAAGCATAGAGTGTGAAAACTGAGTTTCCTTGAGAGCTGCTTGGAAGCCTGATGGTGTGTGAAGTTAGTGAGCCAAATGGAGTTGTTCTCCCACAAGAACCACTCGGCTGATCCTTCTTCAATATGCCCTTCACCAACATGCAGTGTTTCCTTGATTGAATTAGCTCTCACACCAATATTTGCATCTAGAGCCTTTGCATTGAGGGCTATCTGAAAACGGCTGTGGCGCTGAAGTTGCCTGTGAATGTGGAGTTGGTGGCATGTGAAACCCGCATGTGGAGCATTCGTTTGTGTGGGATGCTCTACCAGGTTCATTCCTAGATAATGCACTCAAAGGGCACTAAGCATAGAGTGTGAAAACTTAGTTTCCTTGAGAGCTGCTTGGAAGCCTGATGGTGTGTGAAGTTAGTGAGCCAAATGGAGTTGTTCTCCCACAAGAACCACTCGGCTGATCCTTCTTCAATATGCCCTTCACCAACATGCAGTGTTTCCTTGATTGAATTAGCTCTCACACCAATATTTGCGTCTAGAGCCTTTGCATTGAGGGCTATCTGAAAACGGCTGTGGCGCTGAAGTTGCCTGTGAATGTGGAGTTGGTGGCACGTGAAACCCGCATGTGGAGCATTCGTTTGTGTGGGATGCTCTACTAGATTCATTCCTAGAGAATGCACTCAAAGGGCACTAAGCGTAGAGTGTGAAAACTGAGTTTCCTTGAGAGCTGCTTGGAAGCCTGATGGTGTGTGAAGTTAGTGTGCCAAATGGAGTTGTTCTCCAACAAGAACCACTCGGCTGATCCTTCTTCAATATGCCCTTCACCAACATGCAGTGTTTCCTTGATTGAATTAGCTCTCACACCAATATTTGCGTCTAGAGCCTTTGCATTGAGGGCTATCTGAAAACGGCTGTGGCGCTGAAGTTGCCTGTGAATGTGGAGTTGGTGGCATGTGAAACCCGCATGTGGAGCATTCGTTTGTGTGGGATGCTCTACCAGGTTCATTCCAAGATAATGCAGTGAAAGGGCACTAAGCATAGAGTGTGAAAACTGAGTTTAATTGAGAGCTGCTTGGAAGCCTGATGGTGTGTGAAGTTAGTGAGTCTAATGGAGTTGTTCTCCCACAAGAACCACTCGGCTGATCCTTCTTCAATATGCCCTTCACCAACATGCAGTGTTTCCTTGATTGAATTAGCTCTCACACCAATATTTGCGTCTAGAGCCTTTGCATTGAGGGCTATGTGAAAATGGGTGTGGCGCTGAAGTTGCCTGAGAATGTGGAGTTGGTGGCATGTGAAACCCGCATGTGGAGCATTCGTTTGTGTGGGATGCTCACCAAGCTTCATTTCAGTCCTAGGCCCTCAAAGGGCACTAAGCATAGAGTGTGAAAACTGAGTTTCCTTGAGAGCTGCTTGGAAGCCTGATGGTGGGTGAAGTTAGTGAGCCAAATGGAGTTGTTCTCCCAGAAGAACCACTCAGCTGATCCTTCTTCAATATGCCCTTCAGCAACATGCAGTGTTTCCTTGATTGAATTAGCTCTCACACCAATATTTGCGTCTAGAGCCTTTGCATTGAGGGCTATGTGAAAACACCTGTGGCGCTGAAGTTGCGTGAGAATGTGGAGTTGGTGGCATGTGACACCCACATGTGGAGCATTCGTTTGTGTGGGATGCTCTACCAGGTTCATTCCTAGATAATGCACTCAAAGGGCACTAAGCATAGAGTGTGAAAACTGAGTTTCCTTGAGAGCTGCTTGGAAGCCTGATGGTGTGTGAAGTTAGTGAGCCAAATGGAGTTGTTCTCCCACAAGAACCACTCGGCTGATCCTTCTTCAATATGCCCTTCACCAACATGCAGTGTTTCCTTGATTGAATTAGCTCTCACACCAATATTTGCGTCTAGAGCCTTTGCATTGAGGGCTATGTGAAAACACCTGTGGCGCAGAAGTTGAGTGAGAATGTCGAGTTGGTGGCATGTGAAACCCGCATGTGGAGCATTCGTTTGTGTGGGATGCTCACCAAGCTGAATTTCAGTCCTTGGCACACAAAGGGCAATAAGCATAGAGTGTGAAAACTGAGTTTCCTTGAGAGCTGCTTGGAAGCCTGATGGTGTGTGAAGTTAGTGAGCCAAATGGAGTTGTTCTCCCACAAGAACCACTCGGCTGATCCTTCTTCAATATGCCCTTCACCAACATGCAGTGTTTCCTTGATTGAATTAGCTCTCACACCAATATTTGCATCTAGAGCCTTTGCATTGAGGGCTATCTGAAAACGGCTGTGCGATGAGTTGCCTGCTGAAGTGCCTGTGGATGTTGGGTGGCATGTGAAACCCGCATGTGGAGCATTCGTTTGTGTGGGATGCTCTACCAGGTTCATTCCTAGATAATGCACTCAAAGGGCACTAAGCATAGAGTGTGAAAACTTAGTTTCCTTGAGAGCTGCTTGGAAGCCTGATGGTGTGTGAAGTTAGTGAGCCAAATGGAGTTGTTCTCCCACAAGAACCACTCGGCTGATCCTTCTTCAATATGCCCTTCACCAACATGCAGTGTTTCCTTGATTGAATTAGCTCTCACACCAATATTTGCGTCTAGAGCCTTTGCATTGAGGGCTAACTGAAAACGGCTGTGGCGCTGAAGTTGCCTGTGAATGTGGAGTTGGTGGCACGTGAAACCCGCATGTGGAGCATTCGTTGTGTGGGATGCTCTACTAGATTCATTCCTAGAGAATGCACTCAAAGGGCACTAAGCGTAGAGTGTGAAAACTGAGTTTCCTTGAGAGCTGCTTGGAAGCCTGATGGTGTGTGAAGTTAGTGTGCCAAATGGAGTTGTTCTCCAACAAGAACCACTCGGCTGATCCTTCTTCAATATGCCCTTCACCAACATGCAGTGTTTCCTTGATTGAATTAGCTCTCACACCAATATTTGCGTCTAGAGCCTTTGCATTGAGGGCTATCTGAAAACGGCTGTGGCGCTGAAGTTGCCTGTGAATGTGGAGTTGGTGGCATGTGAAACCCAGCATGTGGAGCATTCGTTATTGTGGGATGCTCTACCAGGTTCATTCCTAGATAATGCACTCAAAGGGCACTAAGCGTAGAGTGTGAAAACTGAGTTTCCTTGAGAGCTGCTTGGAAGCCTGATGGTGTGTGAAGTTAGTGAGCCAAATGGAGTTGTTCTCCCACAAGAACCACTCGGCTGATCCTTCTTCAATATGCCCTTCACCAACATGCAGTGTTTCCTTGATTGAATTAGCTCTCACACCAATATTTGCGTCTAGAGCCTTTGCATTGAGGGCTATCTGAAAACGGCTGTGGCGCTGAAGTTGCCTGTGAATGTGGAGTTGGTGGCATGTGAAACCCGCATGTGGAGCATTCGTTTGTGTGGCGATGCTCTACCAGGTTCATTCCTAGATAATGCAGTGAAAGGGCACTAAGCATAGAGTGTGGAAAACTGAGTTTCCTTGAGAGCTGCTTGGAAGCCTGATGGTGGGTGAAGTTAGTGAGCCAAATGGAGTTGTTCTCCCACAAGAACCACTCAGCTGATCCTTCTTCAATATGCCCTTCACCAACATGCAGTGTTTCCTTGATTGAATTAGCTCTCACACCAATATTTGCGTCTAGAGCCTTTGCATTGAGGGCTATGTGAAAACACCTGTGGCGCTGAAGTTGCGTGAGAATGTGGAGTTTGGTGGCATGTGAAACCCGCATGTGTAGCATTCGTTGTGTGGGATGCTCTACCAGGTTCATTTCTAGATAATGCACTCAAAGGGCACTAAGCATAGAGTGTGAAAACTGAGTTTCCTTGAGAGCTGCTTGGAAGCCTGATGGTGTGTGAAGTTATGTGAGCCAAATGGAGTTGTTCTCCCACAAGAACCACTCGGGCTGATCCTTCTTCAATATGCCCTTCACCAACATGCAGTGTTTCCTTGATTGAATTAGCTCTCACACCAATATTTGTGTCTAGAGCCTTTGCATTGAGGGCTATCTGAAAACGGCTGTGGCGCTGAAGTTGCCTGTGAATGTGGAGTTGGTGGCATGTGAAACCCGCATGTGGAGCATTCGTTTGTGTGGGATGCTCTACCAGGTTCATTCCTAGATAATGCACTCAAAGGGCACTAAGCATAGAGTGTGAAAACTGAGTTTCCGTGAGAGCTGCTTGGAAGCCTGATGGTGTGTGAAGTTAGTGAGCCAAATGGAGTTGTTCTCCCACAAGAACCACTCGGCTGATCCTTCATTCACTATGCCCTTCACCAACATGCAGTGTTTCCTTGATTGAATTAGCTCTCACACCAATATTTGCGTCTAGAGCCTTTGCATTGAGGGGCTATCTGAAAACGGCTGTGGCGCTGAAGTTGCCTGTGAATGTGGAGTTGGTGGCATGTGAAACCCGCATGTGGAGCATTCGTTTGTGTGGGATGCTCTACCAGGTTCATTCCTAGATAATGCACTCAAAGGGCACTAAGCATAGAGTGTGAAAACTGAGTTTCCTTGAGAGCTGCTTGGAAGCCTGATGGTGTGTGAAGTTAGTGAGCCAAATGGAG